>NC_086177.1:43150000-43450000 GCF_023053635.1 Elgaria multicarinata webbii | reverse complement strand
ACTTTGAGAAGGGTTGGGGGGGGTTGGGGTTTTTCTTTTCTTTTCTTGTGGCACTGCTTGACAGGAATTGCATGAAAAAGTCTAGTGCATGTACAGATTTAGCACACATGTGCCTTGGATTGCACCCCATGTGACCAAGCATTTTAGAGCACAGGGCAAGGCTGTAAGAACATGAGAGGCTTCTTAGATACAAAATACAAAAGATCTGTGCCACAATAGAGTCCTTTCTTACCTCTTCTCATCCCCTATAGGCCGCAGCCTCTTCTAAACATAATCTGCATGTGTTTCTTACTGTTCCTCCTGCCACCCAATTGGGTTTCCACTTAGCCTAGATGCCATAGCTTCTTTCACTCCACTTCCAACATTCCCCGCCCCAATTACCACATCCAGATTTCTCAAGATCTCCAAACATCTCCTTTGTAGGTGAGGGAGTACTCCCCTGATATCAATAACAGTGTTAATGGTCACTCCAAAACAGAACACTCCAGAACAAAAATGATGCAGCCAGCTATTTTTGGCTTTTGCCTGTAAGAAATGAATTGGCAGGCATTATCCAAAGCTGAAGGTTAGGCGTTTCAGATGAGAAGCCTGCCAGTTCCTCTCTTCCTGCTAGCGATGGTGGGCCATGAATGAATGTGCTGTACTATGAGCATTTGGTTTTTCAGTAGACAGGGCAAGGAAGATCTCATGTGTTTTTTTATCAGGCTCATCTCCTTGAATATGACCAAGATGAAAAGCATCTCAGGCAGGGAAATAATTTAACTCTCCTATGACTAAAAGGTCCCAACATTTCAATGGGGGGGGGGGGGGAGAAACCTTCTTGTTCTTCCCAAATGGGACAAAACATTACATTCTTATCACGTAGAAAGGTGAAGCAAACAGGCAGAAGTTAGGCAGCTATGTAACTGTTGACATGAGAATTAAACCCTTATCAGCGTCAGGCACCTAGCAATTGTTAACATATGCCTTGGTGCCTGTTTGATACCAATCTATGAGAAGCCTACAAAAGTCTACAAAATATGTGGGGGCTATTCTGAGAAGGAAGAAACTGCCCTTTATTCTAAACTAAACAGGCCATTATACATTTAATAAACTGCAGGGAGTGGCTGTGGAAAACTCACCAGACTCCTCACCAGGTCTTCGTGTGCCAAAGCCACTACAGTATGCAACTGCTTTGGTGTCTGTATTTTTAACTTTATTTCAAAATAAAATACAATTCTATGGGGAAATAGCACCTCTCTCTCTCTCTCTCTCTCTCTCTCTCTCTCTCTCTCTCTCTCTCCTTTAACTGGAAATGTTTGAAAAATGAGAAATTGCTGCAGTATTTACTTGATTAACAATACTAATGTTCTTTTTATATATTAGTGGTGCTCAAAAATAAAACGTGAAACAGACTTGCTGTGATATTGCAACAGTTCTCCTGGGGAAATTCAACAGATTTTATTTTATTTTTTACTGGTGGGATTAGGAAGAAATTCTTCTTCCCCCCCTCCTTCCCCCCCACCCCAAATAGACTAGTGACTTTCAGGAAGGAAGGAATGTGTCTATGTAGCTTGGCTCACTTGCTTGGGTCTTCTTCTACCTCGAATCTATGGAATAGGTTGGACACAAATATAAGGAAAGAATCTAGAATTGTTTTCAGCAAGCATCTTGTGCTGTGCCTCTGTCTCCCCTTACAGTACATTGTGCACATTGTTTTATGGAGGAAGAGAGAGAGAGAGAGGTTCTCCCTTGGCTTACAGTAGGGATGAAAATTTTGCTCTCTTCCGATACTATTATTCTATTACTATCGGGCACATACAAAAGAAATTAATGTTTGTGCAGAAACAGCCTGAATTTATTATTTTCAGATCTCCATTGTGAAAGTAAATATTTCACGAAATTGCTTTATTTCTTGTTCCCTCAATTTTTTCTTTTTTTCCTTTTCTTCTTATTAGGCCTTGCAGAGAATGAAAGAGAAAGCATTTTTTTACCCCACCCTGATTTATGCAATTAGGGTAGGATCTACACTACTGCTTTAAAGCACTTTATAACAGTTTTGACAACTGTTGGGGCCCAGGACACACTCCATATACAGTTGTCAAAACTGTTATAAAGCACTTTAAAGCACTTTAAATTAGTAGTGTAGCAGCTTGGATGGCATTGGTTTATACCACATTACATGTTTTGACACATGGGTGGCAACACGGTATTCATTCATTCATTCATTCCATTTTCCTTTCCATTAATCCCATTCCATTCTTTACATGCAACGTGTTACACCTCACTAGAGCAACCACTTTGGGATTCATCAGGGTTGTTATACAATGGCAAGTTCAGCTTGGTATTACGGGGTAGGGGGAGAGCAAGTAGATATTCAGAATCATAGAGGCTCTTCACACAAGTGAAATAAGACAGGCTCATGAGTGGCCACTCATGGAAGTTTATCATCAACATCATCCTGCACATCTCCTATTCCTTCCCCCAGTAATCCCACTAACACACACACACACACACGGATATCCCGATTCTTCTGAAATATTGCTTGATTTCCTACCAGGTACAGCTGAAGTTGCACTACAAAGCACCCACTAGAGGGTGCTCTCCCATTCAAGGCTATGATCATGAAGAGGGGAAGATTTCAATTATAGGCCACATGGTCACCCCTCTCCTCCCACGTAATGAAGCTCATTGCAATTTCGCAAGAGAAGCAGGAAGTAAAACCCCAGCAAGGCAATGTGATTTCCCCTTAACCTAAAGAAGTCCACTATTCCTAACCACATCTTGCCCTCCCTTCCAGACATTTTCAAAAATATGTATAGACATATGAACACAAGGGAAATGGGAGGCCCTTAATTAAAAAGCAGATTCCAAAATGGTAAAAATGTGTATGAAAATTAGCTGAACTACACAATGTTCCAAACATAAGTGAGATATAAAAGCACAAGAAAAGATGCTCTGTAGGCTAACATTTTGCCTGATAGCAAAACCTATCTTTCTGGTTGAACGTCCATCATCAGATAATGCCATGGCAGGGGGGAATAGCACACCTGCCAAAATCCCTTCTACTACACAGTTTTTTAAGTTACGGAAGCCCTGCCCTCCTTTGTATCTAGTAACAATAAACCGAGCCTGCATTCATAGGACTGTTGCTGGTACTGCCTTTTGCCCAAATGTGTAAAACTATCCACATGCATCAGGGTGCATACTTATCTGGATTGCGGCCGTTCATTCTGCACATCCTTGATATGGTAAAGAAACCATGAATCACTGAATGCAGAAGAGAGACCTCATGCTGTATGATATTGCCGCAAAACAGAGATAATCTACTCTACCATTTAGCTCAGAAAACAGCTTGTTTATGAGGGAAAATCCATGTCAAATTTAAGAGAGATTATTCCTATTTTTGTTAGTTGTGGGTTTGCAATTTTTAAATTTCTATTTTCACTACATTTGTTACAGATATGTTACTTCAGAGTTGCAGAGAAGCAAATAAAAAGCACTGTACACGTCTTTATCCAAAGTTTTCAGAAATGATTCCCCCACCACTATAGTGTGTGTGTGTGTGTGTGTGTGTGTGTGTGCTTCTGTGTTTGTGTGTTAATCATCAGATGTATAGCCTATCAATAGAAGGACAAACAGGGACAAGGTCAGAGGAAAATATTCTTTAGAATGGCTTCTAAGCAGACAGTGGAATTAGGACTGATTTATGAATGTATTTTCACAATTTACTTGAAAATTTGTAATGTCTTTGCAGCTTGGCAACAAAAAAAAGAGGTGAGGGTAACGTGAAGGAATGCTTCTATTCCACTTTATTGTAAAATTATCCCATGTTACCTGCTCTAATCCCCTGAAAACAAATTAAATCCTCACTAAGCTGACTTTAAATCAATAGTTTCATTTAAGAATAGTGTGACTTAATAAAAATAAAAAACTAACTGGTCCAGCCAATTTAAGAGGGAAATAAATCATTGCCCAAGGAAAGAAACAGATTTGACTTGTATATGGGCCATAGTTTTGTTGAGGGGGATGAGCCGGCTGTCTGAATTAACTCGGCGTATATTACAAATCCCCTTAGCCATATTCCAAAATCTGTTTGTTTGTATAAGCAAGGTGGCAGTGAGGGAAAGGGAAATTGCCATGAACTGGGAAGTGTTATGAACTCTGAAAGAATTTATTTGAGAGTGCCTGATATATGGTGGAAGGAAAAATACATACATACACCTGAATATGGATGAAACCTCACATAATTCATCAACATCATACTTGCCAGTATACAGTGCATAATATGAAGTGTCCTATATGTGGTTTGCCTCAAGAGTGCCCTTATCTAGAGGTTACCTTTAGATGCAGAAGTTAGAGGTCATGTGCCCTTGAAATTAGGCCTTAAAGCCTGACTTAAGCCACCTTACCTGGATAGCTGGCTTCTGGGACTTCAAAAAAAAATCTTTCTTTAGAATTAACTGTGCATCCATTCCAACTTTAGGGTGGCCAGTGTCCTACCTTACAGAAGAAACTCCTCTGTTTTAGAGAGCTGGCAGACGAAACTCCTCTATTATTTGATGCGCTGTCCAGAACCTTAAGGAAGGAGAGCCTTGAAATTGCTCATCTGTCAGTACCTGGACAGCAGCCTAAATAAGCACACATGCCACTTGGTCAGACTTCTCCGCCATGGTAAGCTTTACTGTATTTCCCTTTAAATTATAGTAATTATGTCTAAATTTGCACCTACAGATATAAATGTGCATGTGTACAAATGTTATTCAAATTGACATACTCTTTTATCTTTGTTTTTGGCGATGTAATTTCCTCTTTTGGGAGGTGTGTAAATCCCCCCCCCCTATTCATCACCCAGAGATAAGAGCTGAAGTCCTTAGGTTGGGCCCTTTTCCCCATGCTTTTCAACAGATTCTGGTTCCCATGTCCTCACTTTCTGGTGCTGTTCACTCATCCAAATTCATGGATGGGGCTGAGTTCTGTTTTGTGCCTCTCCTTAACCTTCCTACGTCAGAACTTCCATTTTCCAGACTCAGGTGTTCCTGAGTATTCTTTCAAACTGCATCACAGATAGTAGAAAACTTGCCTTCTATAAAGCGTCATCTGAGATGCAGGGAAGGAGTGCCAATGCGAGAGTCTGAGGCCTTGTGGTGAAATACCATTCATGTATTACTGACAAAGTTGGAAATGGTGCATACAATCCAGAGTCATCGTTTAATATTACATTTATATGTTTTCCCCTGTTTATATATTTTCATGTTTATGACACGTGTTTGTCCTTATTAATCACCTGTAACTTTGCTAAATGTTTATTAAATGTTTGCTAAATGTCCATTGACACTTACTATATAACTTCTGGCTTGGTTTAATCGCATTGAGGCTTTTTGTATATGCATAACACTTTGGGCTCCCTATATATTGTGCGCTCAACTTCAAGAGTGTTGGTGGATCTTTTCCCTTTCTCTACACTTGTAACTGTGGCAAGAAGCAAAAGCATGTATACATCCACAAACTTCCCAGTCTTGCACAGAAAATACCAGATGTTGAGTTTACAGTGGCCTACAGGGTGTGGAAGGATAAAATGCCACGTGACAGTGAAATATTTTACTGATTCTCAACACTGCCTACTGCCCTCATGGAAAGCATTTACAAAGGCTCAAACTGACACACACAGCACCTTGTCAAAACAGAGCAGGGCCCATGGTGCTGTGGCATAACAGAGCAAGGTAGGGTGACCATATGAAAAGGAGGACAGGGCTCCTGTATTTTTAACAGTAATATAGAAAAGGGAATTTCAGCAGGTGTGAATTGAAGAGGCTGAAATTCCCTCTTCATCACAACACTTAAAGCTGCAGAAGCCCTGCCCTCTTTTGTATCTGGCCACTCTACTATAGCTAGTGTAGCTTTAACTGTTGTGATGAAGAGAGAATTTCACCCTCTTCAATTGACAGCTGCTGAAATTCCCTTTTCTACAGTACTGTTAAAGTTACAGGAGCCCTGTCCTCCTTTTCATATGGTCACCCTAGAGCAAGGCCTCACATTTTGGAGGGACAAGAGCCTGCTGTGAGTGTTTTCTGTGTTTACAAAACTTCACAGCTGGCCAAAATCAGGATAAAACTGTTATCTCCTTCCCTCTTTTCTGCTTTTCGGAGCATGGCCCTGCTAGCATAGGATCCATTTTAATGAGCTCTCTCACTGGAATGGACGCCCTTGGGCCAAACACCTCCCTCCTGGGGTCGCAGTCTGACCCTCTGGGGTTTTCCTGGTGGCCACACCCCTTTTTCTGGCCACATCCCTTCTGATCATGTGGGAAAAAAATTGAGCTTCTGCGCCGCCATTGTCCCCCACTCTGAAAGGCTGAAATGCAGAGGCCTGGTTTCTAAGGTTTAAATACAGAGCCTCCTAAGGCTTATTTAGTTAGGGTGACCATATGAAAAGGAGGACAGGGCTCCTGTATCTTTAACAGTTGCATAGAAAAGGGAATTTCAGCAGGTGTCATTTGTATATATGGAGAACCTGGTGAAATCCCCTCTTCATCACAACAGTTAAAGCTGCAGGAGCTATACTAGAGTGACCAGATTTAAAAGAGGGTAGGGCACCTGCAGCTTTAACTGCTGTGATAAAGAGGAAATTTCCCCAGGTTCTCTATATATACAAATGACACCTGCTGAAATTTCCTTTTCAATAAAACTGTTAAAGTTACAGGAGCCCTGTCCTCCTTTTCATATGGTCATCCTAATTTAGTAAGAGCTTCAAACTAAAATATGGTGGTGGTGGTGGGGTTGTATTTGGCTCCACCCCTTTTACCTTTGGCCACACCTACCACTGGAATGTGCCCCCAAGAGCTTTTCCAAAATTGAATTCGGCCTTCGGGCTGAAAGAGGTTTCCCATCCCTGCTCTATGGTGTAGCTCCAGATCAAATTAAGCTATGGATAATAGCCACCTGACTCCCACCACCAACATCTCCTAGAAGATTGGCTATTCCTTCCTTACCACTGTCTCATCTGAGGCCTGTCTTGATGAAGGGTTTGCCCTGGAGTGTAATTGGAGTGGTGGCAGGTCATCTATATGATGCAGCCGCCATCCCGAAGCCATCCATGGGCAAACCCCCTAAACTCCACTTTAAAGAAGTCGGGTGGAGGTGTGCCACAGCCGATGGCGCCCCCTGATTAGTTGCCATTGTCTGGAGGAGGGCCGGTTCAGGCACTGGGCGTCCCTCTCTTCTTCTCCCTCTGGCTGCCCCGTTGCTTCGCCCCTTTTTAATTTTTTATCTTTTTAATCTGTAGAGGCAAACCTTCACATCTACAGATTTTTAAAAAATGGAAAGAGGGAAGGAACAGGGCAGCCAGAGGGGGAGTAAGAGAAGGATTGTGGTGCCTGAACCAGCTCTCGTTCCTCTGACCTTCCTGTGGCTGCTCCATTCCTCCCCCTGCCATTTTTTTAATCTGTAGATGTGGGGCAGCTAGAGGGAGGTAAAAGGGAGGAGAGCTGGCTGCCCTGTTCCTCCCCATTCAGCCCGACAGCATCGGCAACTCTGCATTGGTGCTCCTTCCTGTGCAGATGCCAGGAAGGAGCACCAATGCGGGAGCTTGAGGCCTTGTGGCGCCAACGCACCAAAGTCAAGATGGGGCCCTGATCTCAGAAAAGGGGAATATGTGGTCAGAAATGTTGCTTTACACAGACATGGGGATCTAAATAGTATTGAATCTCTATGACAACATTATTCTAGATGATGCTGAGTACATGGTCTGAAAAGCATGTCCTCTCATTTGTATTCCCCCCCTAAATGCTTCTAGACTGTCAGACTCACTCTGATGTTAAGATACAAAATCTTAAGGGAACTGTATCAAGCAGTGTCTCACAAGATCATCAACAACAGTTTTTGTTCTTTTTAGTGTTTGCTTATCATTTTTCTTATCCTTTCTTGATTCTGCGCCTGCCTATTTGTTATATGGATAACCATCTAGGTTAGAGTTGGGATGAAGGAGTGTCGTGCATTTTACATTTGTATTTGATGGAGGCTCTATAGCTAGACAAATAGCGAGTGGACTGAGCATCCTTTATATGGCTGGCAACTCAGTGCTACAGATACATGTAGCTGTGATGGTGCACACCATGGCTTGCACTCATGTGGTTAAAGCAATATCCTCTCTTTAGAAAAGGAGGCAGGCCAGTTTGGCTGGACTCCCTCTCAACGCCTCTTCTCTTCCGCATGATGTTTACAAACAAACATGAATGGTAAGTGTTAATCTGGAGTAGCCAAGATGCCCTTGTGATGCCATGCAGGTAGATTTGCGTCTGCCCCTTCTCAGATTTCACCTTTCCCCAGCTCTGCCTAGTCATAAGGTGCATCGTGTGCCTCTTTATCTCGGTTATCTTCACAACCAGCCATTTGCCACTCGGTACCCTGATTCTTGGCACCATGAGCAGCCACATCATCCAAACCATCTGACCTTCCACTAACGGATTCTCCCTTATATGAGGACATCTCTGTTTTGACCTATATTTGGTTAACTTAAAACGTGTTAGGTTTTAAAGTTTTTATATTATGATACATCATGTTTCATTTTAGGGTTATTTTTTTTATGAACCACCCAGAGAGCTTTAGTTATTGGGTGATATAGAAATGCAATTAATAAACAAATAAATAAACATGGGTGTCCCTTATTTCAGAAATAACTCATCAAGTTCTAATTTTTATTTTATTCATATTTTTGGTGATCCAGCAGATCTCTCCAGTGCTCCAATTTTAAAAGTTGATTATTACATGTTTCACGCCGCCCGCCCTCCAAAGAACTCACGGCAGTGTACATGCCTGTCATCCACCACCACCACCACCACCACCACCACCGCCATTCCAGTATCCCTACAATAACCCTGTGAGGTCAGCCAGACTGAGGATGAGAGTGAATGGGGTTTTGAATTCTTAGTCGTAATACAACCCGTTAACCACTGCACTACAGTAGCTCTCATTGTACTCCTTCATTCCATAAATACTCTAGGCATTGGATATTAATGGAACTTAAAATGGTATTTGCTGATTGGTTAATGCTGTACATTACCTCAGGTGCCTTTGGATGGCAACTTAGAAATGATTAGTACATTGATAAATAATAGCATCCACCCAGGTGCCATTTGGGGTGGGGAGGTGGGGAAACAGTTGATCGTAAAGCAGCAGTTTCTGCAGATGAAACTCTCCCCATGGCCTGAGTTCGATCCCAGCGGAAGCTGGTTTCAGGCAGCCGGCTCGGGTCCATCCTCCCGAGGTCAGTAAAATGAGTACCCAGTTAGCTGGGGGAAAGGTAATAATGGCTGGGGAAGGCAATGGCAAACCACCCCGCTATAAGGCCTGCCAAGAAAACGTCAGCGAAAGCTGGCGTCCCTCCAAGAGTCAGTAATGACTCAGTGCTTGCACGTGAAGGTTCCTTTCCTTTTCCTCCTTCTTACATTAGGTTTGGGCATGTTTGGATGATGTCACCATCCGTGGGAACAACACAATGCAGTCAAGATGCAACTCCTCAATCCAATCATTGGCGGATCTACAATGTCATTGAACAGAATGCTGGATTAGAAGCATTCTAATGCTTCCCCATCCCGTTTTCTAATGCTTCCCCCCCCCATCCCGTTTCCACGCTGTATTTTCTGTTCTGTTTGTTGATATTCACACATAAAATAAAATAAAATCTAGTAGTTGTATTCAGGCTAGCGATGGCAAAGAAATAACCCCTAGGAACAACGTCAGGCATGTTTTAAGGTGGATTCCTGCACTGACCAGGGGGTTGGACTCAATGGCCTTATAGGCCCTTTCCAACTCTACTATTCTATGATTCTATGAATGGCAAGAGATCATGTGCGGTTCTGTTCAGAGACCATGATTTTCCAGGATTCTTGTGTAGAGAGTCTCCACAGATGCAGAGGCTCTCCTTTTCAGACTGTGGCCCTCCATATGTACAGGGGCACGAATGCAATGACGGGGGTGGGTGGGCTGCAGTGCTCCTGTCCTCACACGTTTCAATGTGGGAGGAAGATCACCTGGAAAGGGCTGCAGTCGCTCTTCCTTCCTTCATAGTCCATGGTCAGTACAATGACCATCCCTTTAGCTGCAGAAATTCTCCTAAAACTTAACAGCGACACTGATACAGGCAGTTAAAAGAGCTATGACAGTGTAGCTAAGGACAGACTTCACTAGCTCAAGCCAACTGAGACAATTTTAGATTTTTACCCGTGATTCCTTATATTATAGTATAGCTCTTTATAGTTTAATAAGTTTCCACACTGTTGTGACAACCTGACAGACAGTGCCTGTGTTGGTGGGTGAACCAAAGTATGAACAATGCATTGTTGACTGTAACGAAAACCTGTCAATTTCAAAGTGACAATTTCTACTTATGTTAACTTACAAAGGAAAAGGTAAAACACCCTTTCCCAGGGTATTTTGAAAAGAAATGAGGAAACATCTGTTATGTGCTTTTACAGCTAGAACAAAACCTAAAGCTCTAGTTTAACATGATAAAAGGAAATAATAGAAGGTGGGGGGAGGGAATTAACATGTGACTTGATTGACAGGTACTATATGAAAAGACATACATGGGTATATATATATAGCTCACTAGAAAAGTTAGCTTGCATTCTGCATAAACGTTCTTGGCTGCCATGGGAAATCCTCCCCCTCCCCACCCCGGGCATGCTGTTTCCCACAGCTCAACATACCATTCCATGTATAGTTTTGCTTGCTTATTATAATGTCTTGCTCTTTATAATGAGAGGTACATGCAATGTCCTGAGTTTTATCAGTTAGGCCTGAAAATATCTCATTTTCATAACAACCTCTGTCATCTACCTGATATATGCAGTCTTGATCAGAGGCCCTGTTGTAAGTTCCACCCATGGAGAGAGGATTGGTTAATGGTTACATGACACTGAGCCTGTTCTGTAGCAGCACCTCAGCAGGGCTCCATCCCTATTGAGTTTTAGACAGGCAGTAAAAAACTGAACTTTTTCACCAGGACTTTGAATGATTTCAATATAGTTTTTGGTTTTGTTTTAAAGAATGTTTTGTTTCTAGTTTTATTCTATTTTATAGTTTCAAATTGAGAGCCCCACTGATCAGAAAAGTGACTTATAAATACTGTTGTTACTACTACTACTACTACTACTAATAATAATAATAATAATAATGAGTAGCTGAAAGAAACCAGGTCGACAGCATATAACCTACCTCACAGGATTGTTGTGAGATTAATAAATAAAGAAGGCCTCAGCAAGATCAGGTAGGAGCTATGGAGGCAATCTTGAAACTTCACTGCAGGTTTTCCAAGAAGGGCCGGACCATACTTCCATCAGGAAATTTAATCCTGATCCCAAAGATTGTGTTAGCATTTGGAATATGACTTGTTATTAGATTCACAGAACTCCTGATTCAAATTCAAAATATGTTTCAGCAGTTTCACATTTGGGGGGACAATCCAGCACACGATCCGGCACAAGGTTCTACTTGCGAGGAGTTGTGGGGGGGATGGAGATCAAGAAGGTTTAGCATTAGATAGTTCCAGTTAGCAGAGCAGCAACTACGGGAAGTGAAAGAACCAGCAATAGATTAGTTCTGCCTCCCCCAAACTCTGGTGGTCTCCAGATGTTCTTGAATACAACTCCCATCAACCTCAGCAGGTGGTTACGGGAGTTGTAGTCCAGCACATCCAGACGGCAGCCAGTTGGAGAAAGCTGGATTATATTGCCCTCTTTGTATTCTGAAATGTAGTTCTAAAGTTTCCATCCAGCTCAGAATTTAGTTTGAGTATTTTCATTTGTAATATAACGTCACTCATACAAAATTTTACATTTTTATTATCTGTGCTCTCAACATTTCATAGTAGTGCTAACTCTTAGGCAAAACACTGGTCATTCTTTCCTATTGCTGAAGATTAACGGATGAACAGATGAAGCAGAATGCAATCATACTTTAGCGATGCATTTTCTTAAAGACATCACTTTCCCATTTAATACCCTCTGCAATTGAGAAACGGACATCATTAATGGCACTGTAGACAAATTGAGGCAGAAAAATGGTATCTGGCTTTTAAAAGCGTATGTCTTTAAACTGAAAGAGATCAATTACAAGAGCTATAAACATTTAAATCATTTTTCTGAACATATATGCTGTGAATCTTTTCAATAGAATATTCTCCAATAATAACACATTTCCGTAACAGCTTTACAGTTCCCAATTCATTTCAAAGGACTGCTTTCTTATATGAACATAAGTTTCTATTACGTTTTAAACTACCAAGAGATGTTTGAAAGACTTATCTGGGAAACTGCTTCAGTTAATTTTGCACTCTGGCTCCCTGGGAAATACACACTGCTTATGTGACAATAGGTGTATTCTTTGAAAGTAGGGGTGAACAACCCCCAGCCTGAGGGCCAGAGATGGCCGGCAGAGGTTTTGGACCCAGCCCACTGCCTGCCTCCTCAGCCATGTCCCTAGCAAGCAATTAGCCTTATGAAAAAGGGCTCTATTCACACAAAGGGAGTTATTTTCTAAGGCTAATTGATGACTGGTGAGGAGGAGCAATTTTCAGGGGGATGCCAGGGAAATCGTTGAGGGGGGGATACATAGCAATTACCCTTAGAAAATAGGTCACTTGTATGAGTCCTATGTTCTAAGGCTAATTGCCACACTCAGGATAGGAGGATAGAAGGGGGAAGAGAGAAAAAGGAGATAGAGAAGGGAAGAGAACTAATAAATTAATAATAATAATAATAATAATAATAATAATAATAATAATAATCATTTACTTATTAACCGCCTCTCCCTCTGGATCGAGGCAGGGAACATTAAATACAAAAATGCCATAAAATGCATAAAACCGATTTAAAAACATATAACACTGATACAATATTAAGACAACAATCAGACATCTTAAAATTCATCTGGGTAAGCCTGCCGGAAGAGATCAGAAAAAAGGGGGGATACAGAAAGAGAAGAGGGATGGGGAGCTAATATTGCTTTGGGCTGACCCAGCACTGACGTGTGAGTCCTGTACACCCATACACACAAATGCAGTCTTTGAGCTGAACAAAGTCTGTCACCCCTACTTTAAAGGGACTGTCTTAATAGGCAGCAAGAAGAAGAGAATTTGAAAACAAGAACTTTTCTGCACGTGTGTGTGTGTGTGTGTGTGTGTGTGTGTGAGAGAGAGAGAGAGAGAGAGAGAGAGAGAGAGAGAGATTTCCCTTATGCCATGGCATCTAGAACTTTTGTCTTTGAAATAGAATTCCATCTGCATCTCCACTAAGAATGCAAATATAACCCATCCCCACAGGCAGCGGAGGGGGGTTAGGATGCTGGTGGACAGGACCTCTGCTGGCAGGACCCAGAGCTCCCTTGTATGCCTGCACAAAGCACCATGGGCATAGGATTACTGCTGGTGCTGCTTCTGCTGGCAGTAGGCCCCAAAATAGGGCATTCCAGTGCCGGATCTCTGGATCATGCCCCTTACTTACGCCTGAACTGCTGGAAGATATGTTCATCTCATTAGTTTCAATGGGAGAGGTTTGTTGGTTGGTTTAAAAAAAGAAAAGAAAAACAAAACAAAAAACCTCTAGTGGAAAGTGGGAAGAAAAATGCTACCCCTTAACAGAGCCTGCGGTGTTTGGAACTGGGAGTTTGCCCAGGATGACTTTTAGGATTGCTCTGCCTAGGGTGTCCTATCCTGAAATTCTGTGAGCCTGCTTCCTTGCTGTAGGAAATAATTTAGTTTCTTGTTCTAGGTGGCCATGTGCCTGTAAAGGGCTGCTAGAGGCCCACCCTCTGTTTGAAAGCATCCTCTATTTGAAGAGCTGTCTGATCTACACTACTGCTTTAAAACGCTTTAAAGCGCTTTATAACAGTTTTGACAACTGTTGGGGCCCAGGACACACTGCATATACAGTTTTCAAAACATTTTCAAAGTGCTATAAAGTGCTTTAAAGCGCTTTAAAAGCAATAGTGTAGATCCCCTGATCGTCCGATGAAAAGGTAAAGAACCATAAAAACGCTTGCCCATCAACAGTTAGCACCTGGCCAGCAGACTGAAAAGGCAGGTACATGGGTCACCTGGTCACAATCCTCCTCACTATGGTGAGATGTATTGTATTTCTATTTAAGGATGCAATCCTACGCATGTTTAGAGAGAGAAAAGTCCTGCTTGCTGGGGAATGCTGAAAGTTGTAAGACTTTTTACCGTGTAAACATGCATAGGACTGCACACTTAGGCTACAATATTATTATATCTGCTTACCTAGGAGCAAACTCCACTGAACGCAGTGGGACTACCTTCTGAGTAGACCTGTATAGGATTGCACTGTAAATCAATTTGCTCCTTTTTGTGTTTCCAGCTCAGTAAGAATGAAGATAGCCCAGCCTGTGAACACTGGTCTGATTGGAAGTGTCAATTGACAATCCCTTTCTCTCCATCCTACCTCATGGAGTGATGCTTTTCACACATTCCTTTCACACACCACTGCTTGCCATTACAGTGCCAGTGTGACAAACATTGCCTAAAGGTTTTAGGACAGTTTTATGCAATTATGTGACTCATACATATACCCAGAAATGTTTGGGATTGTCTCTCTGATTGGAGGAAAGCTGATGAATTCACCGAGTCAGTCTGAAAGGAGTGAGTGCAAATAATGATGTTATTTTCTATGTTTGAGAGAAACACAATCATGGCCGTCAAATGCATATATCATGTGTATCAAATAAAGTGAATTCTTTCTGAAGTGGATATTTAATGTATATTTTCATGTTCAGACTTAAAGCTGATTTTTTGCACATTGTTTCTTGACGTTATTCACAGATCTCCCCCCATCAGTTTCATAGGGAAACATTTAAGCTCTGTTCCCTCTCACTAATGTAGTGACACCTGGTATATTTACCATGCCAGGGGAGAGTATTAAGGACCACTTCAAAACTGAGAAAAATTCTACACAGAGGACACTTATAAACGGCAGATAATAACAATAATCACCATCATAAGATAATCAGCAGAGATAAAACAAAGTGCTGGAAAATAAAATAATTATTCACTTGGCACCAAAATGATATCAATATATGCTTCTACCCTTAAATGCAGCCTAGAAATAAATTTAAATAAATAATTTTAAATAAATAAATAAATAAAATACAGTAGGTACTGGGGAAACCCTCTGGAGAAGAACATTCTATAGTTGGGGTGCTACCACCAAAAAGATCATGTCCCTGCCCAGTAAACACCTCTCTCACTTCAGATGTGTGGCCAGTATCCAGAGAAGGACCTTTGCTGAAGACCTTAGTGTATGGACAGGCAATTGTTCGGACACCCTTGCTCTGGACTATCAAGGCCTTTTATAGCTCAAAACCAAAACTTTGAATATGGTTTTATTGGATCCATGTAGAGTTTACCCTGTGATGAAATGCCTTCTGTTCATGTCAACCCACATTTACCATGTGATTAAAAAACCACCCAACAAGAACATAGTAACAATCTTATAGATGTCTACTCAGAAGGAAGCCTCATTGAGTTCAATGAGACTTGCTCCCAAGTAATTGTGCATAGGATTGCAGTCTAAAGTCAGTTCAGCTGTAACATAGTAAATATTGGTTAAGTTATAAACCAGGTACATGGTGAAAGTAATCACATGACCCCAGGTCAATCTCTTCATGGATTCACTGGGTTAAGTAAGCTCTTTTCTTTTCAGCATTCTTTTCTTAAAACACAAATTTAGTTGTATGACTTCCTCTTGAATTCCATATAAAGCCAAACAAATAGACATACATGGATGATAAAGGATTTCCCATTTTTCCAAAATTAAGGATTGTGTGAGCAAATTCCATAAGGAAACACAAACAAAACAACAATACTCTCGACTCCACAGATTTTAGTAACGGAATGAATTCATTCCTGTGGTCGCTCCTATTCCTTTCATGATGGTTTTTCCTATTCATATTCCACACTCCTTCCTTGGATATTCATTCTTGTTAAAGCTCTTAACTCTACTAGAAACCCAAATGGAACTTTGCAGTATTGCTTAGCTGGAGCTCATCTGTCCCATCTGATTGTTAAATGCTATGAACCCCATGAAACCTCACAAAGCCTCATGTTCAGAAATGCAAGTTAATATTTTGAAAATGAAGCATGCAGTATCAGCACTTGTCTCCCCACAGAACTCAAGTTCCAGATTGCAGTGTCTTCTTGTGCTTAATGCAACTTTAGCACAGGAATACTTAGGACTGGGGCATAGTTCTTATCCAAAGAAAATGTCTTTTCCATAAAGTTGCATTGGCATTGCTGTCAAATCTAGTTTGACAGCAATCAAATCTAGTTTGACAAATCGAGGTCTAGTCTAATGAGTGGAGAACTAGGAGTGTATCAGTTCTTTGCCCTAAACATCTATATAAATGGCATCTAAAGTTGTGTTTTGTTGTCATGCATCTACTATATGTTGGTCTCAAAAAACGGTGGTGCTCACACTTATTATTGCCAGGTATTTACTAAAAGAGGAACTTCACTCTCTAAACCCTACATGGCAAAGAAATGTTTATTAATGTGAGTTCATCCACCATGCACCTACTTTTCAGGATATGAGTTTATCACCTTACACACCACAGGTATTTAAAATAAAGGGTTTTTCTGCATAAGGCTTTTAACTCACCACTTTATGGAGGCTTCTGCTTCTGGGTTCTTTGTGGGATTAAGATCAGCTGCTTTACACATTTTTCCAGTGTTTTTATTTCTCTGCCTTTCTATATGTTCCATTACACAACCACTAGGTGGTGATGTGGAATAGTGGAATTGCACAAATACACTATGGTTTTGTGCTGCCATTCACGGATATACCAGACTTTCCTGGTTCGGAAACCACCACCACTAAAATGGATCCAAAGAATAGGAGAGGTTCTAGAGGATGATATCCTGTAAAGCACCTGCAAACTACCATGAGTAAGGAATCATGAGCACATAATAAATACCTCAAAGCTTGCAATCTGGGCAGTGTTTAATGACAGGTTTCATTCCTATGGCTGAAACCTGCAATAAAATATGGCAGCATCTCTTTCATTCCCCGTCTTCCCCAGCCATCAGTTGGCATTCTGTGGCCAATGAGAATACCCTGTCTTCATTGGCCTGTTTAGGGGTCCCCACGCC
Source organism: Elgaria multicarinata webbii (assembly GCF_023053635.1). Taxonomy (NCBI): domain Eukaryota; kingdom Metazoa; phylum Chordata; class Lepidosauria; order Squamata; family Anguidae; genus Elgaria; species Elgaria multicarinata. Next base: position 43,432,861 of record NC_086177.1, on the reverse strand, counting down.
TTAAGTTTTATTTTCCCCCAAATCAGCTGATACCTCCCTTCTTGTTCAGCGATGGTGCTGTTTCAGCTAAGTAATGACTGGTGCTCAGAGAACTGAGATCACACTCTTAGTACATGACGATAATATTTCTGCTGTGTGACTGTTCCCCATCTGTTCGATGCATTTGGCTAACTGGGATGAATGTGTGTGCGTGTGTGTGTAGGGGAAGGAATAGTCATTCCTTGATAGACAAAGAAGAAAGTGATCAAGCACCAAGATCCAAACCATCTAACGCAGCGTTTTGCATGCATAGGGCTGGGTGGGTGGGCTTTTCAGCCTGCTCTTCTAACAGCAGCCTTTCATCCCCACCCCCCAAAACCATCCCAGTGAAGTCCACAGGCTGCCAGGAGGAAAAATTCTGCTTCTCTCTGTCAGCGTGCAAGAAATTCTTTATATGAGGAGTGCTAGCTACAAGCCCCCAAATCTGCTATTATTTATTTATTATTGAAACATATACTGGTAAATATATATATAAAAAAATCTCTAAATAGATTTTATACAAACCAATACCAATGTTTTGAGCTGGTTCGATCTCAACTATTGGTGCCATTTTTTTCTTTAACCCTGTATGTATGCCCCCCCCGATCATAGCACTGGGGGGAGATTTAAACTTCCTTACTAGTGTGTGGAGGTCCCAGTCCAGATCAGAAGCATGCATGCTTACACTAAAGTTAAAAAAGAAGACATTAAGATCAGCAACATGCTATGCATTTAATGTAGGGTGCAGTTTAGCCCTCGGTTTTAGCCTGTTGAAATGGGGAGTGAAGGAGGGTGAAGATGAGGTCAGTACTATCCACCAAAATTCTTATAATCCCTTCAAGCCCACCACCACCACCACACTCCAAGCAATAATTCTTCAAATAAAAAAAAAAACCACTCCTTTCCTCAAGGCTGCCCTTGGGAGCTGCTCTTTCTCTCTGGTGCTAGAACTAGAGATTTTAAAATTAAGTCCGAAGACATTTCAAAGAACTGATGGTGGTGGTAAGGGTTCTTCCTACCAGGCATTGGACTAGTTCCCTCACCTTTTATTGCAGATAATTTGGTACTGGGAAATGGGTCCTTTTTATTCTTCATCCTGCATTTGCGGTACTCCTGAGAATCACTCCTTGGCTCTAAAGCATTATGCCCTGAATTACTGACAAGAATTGTAATTTAATTACTGTGAGGGTCTCTCATGCCTTTTACCTTTTTATCTTTGCTCTTGAATTCACCAAAATATGAAATTACCAAGAAATGAAAGTACTCCTAGCCTCATCTTACGAAGACAGAAATGATGAAGTGAAAACAGGCTAGTGTCAAGGGCTCTAATGGGGATCTTCCATGTTAGATCCTCTTCGAGCATCATAACATGAGGGGAAATCGCATTTCCTTACCATCGCTTCTCCACCCACACTTTTATTCCTCATTACTTCCTCTTTCTCAGGGAGCAAATGGGAAGTAAACAATGTACACGTGGCCCATTTAATGGGCAGTTTTGATTGCACTGCTTCTCCTGCACATAGCAGGAGATAGAGGCAATGTCTGTCTTTAAAAATAATTCAGATTTACCAGGATCTTTTTTTTTGTCACACGAAGAAGGCTAGAAGTGGTGGGAGGCAGTGGGATGCAGACGACGTCATGAACAGGACCTGTGAAAAATCTGCCCAGTAACGAGTGTACAATAAAACGACCGTCTGATTAAGCCCTTTGCTTGCTCCAAGGCACACCCACACTCGGTGAAAACTCTGGCAGCACCCATGTGCCTCAAGGAACACTTACTACCATGTCTACCTGTGCAGTTCTTGAGATCTTTCTCAGAGGGCCTTCCTTGGGACCCCAGGACAGCCCTACCCTTAGGCAGAGTGAGGCAACCACCCCAGGTAGCTGATTTTGAGTGTCATGAAAGGTAAGCTAAGTGTTGTTAACATATTACTGCCAGGAATGGGGAGAGGCACCTGTGAGATTTTCTTCCTCAGGTGCTAAAATTACCTTGGGCAATATGCACCTTGACTGGGTATGGGGGAGGGGAGGAGCAACAGTTGCTGTTCTTCCTCAGGCATCAACGCATCTTAGGCAGGTTCTTCCATCAGAAGTGAAGCAGACCAAAACAGGATCTTTTTGGTGGTAAGACTCCATCTTTAGAAAGGCCTTCCCAGGAAGGCTTACCAGGTACAGACTTTGTTATCTTTTTGGCACCAGGCAAGTAAAGACCATTTTATTTGCTCAGCCTCTTTAGATGGCTGTTTTAAGTTTCATCATCATCATCATCATCATCTTACTTGGCCCTGGTTTATATCTGATTTGCATACTTGGTTTTACTGTTCAATCTTTTTTAATTAATCCCTGTTTTATTCAGATATTCTATTCAGATGTTTTTATCTCGATTTGTTAGCCCCTTGTGCAACACTTCAGGGTTGAGCAGCAGGATGGGGGGGGGAAATAAAGTCACTCTTCAAACACACCCTTGTGGTACCGAGAGTTTGGTGATTCTTTAGTTGAATAACACTGTAGAAAATTATGAAGTCCACTGAATTTCTCCAGAAAACAACAAGAAATGATCCCCCCTCCTCTTCTCATTTTAAGTGACAAATTGTTCATGGTAAATTTCTTTCAAACAAGGAGGCGTTTATTTTTCAGCATGCTTTAATAGTCCACAACGTCCTAAAGCATCCTATGCAAACCAAGAAATGTGTGTGCAGCTGACATCCGTCATAAAGCTGGCCTGATTCATGAGCTGAATCACAGCTGTGATAAGTGCATTCAAAAGATTATTAATGAGGGAGGTATTTAGAACAATGTCGTCTGTAGATCCACTGCTTTCATTTTCAAAACTAAGAACACAAGGTTGCAGTATTGTGATAAGTCTTCTGAAAACTGGCACATGTCTGTTAGTCAGGGCTTTGTCGCATTTATTCCCTCCACCTCCCCCTACAAAAAACATATCCCTAAATCCTTGTTTGGCTGGAAGATTGGCTGTGGAGAAACAGGAGGCAAAGCATGGGGAACGGGCTTGAGAACCATTTCGAAGCCTAAATGCAGCGGATAGCGATATCTTGGAACTGTACAAGGTAAATATGGCCTAAATCACCTGCTTTAGCAAGATAAGTCCTTGGAGTTCTCTAAGCTAAACGTACACCACTGAAATTTGATTGAAAACATTGCGACATGAAGACTGAAAATCACAAGGAGCAGGCAGCAGCGTTTAATCTTCTGTTGGATAACAATTCAAGATAGACTGATAGAGATACCTGCTGCCTGATAAACCAGTCAATACTGTAGATGGGAGATATTCACTAAAAACAGACACCACAAAGGCAGGCAATAGAAGGGGGTGGAGGTGGGGAATCCTGGTAGTGGATCCTGGTGCTTCTTTATTGTCATTCTGTTCTCTGCTCTCTACTGAGCAAGTCAAGGTCTGTATTTCACTAGGTTACTATCCTTGAAGGATGCAATCCAGCAAGCTCCATTACCCACACACAACGAACTGATGTATGCAGCTGGGTTTTGGGTTTTCTTTTCCTGAACATAATCCCTACACCACTGCTCTGCCAAAATGCAAAGTGCTATTTTTTTTCTTAATGAAAAAGCAGGTTGTAATGTGTGCAGTCTTTGAAAGTGACAGGACTACAATTAGGGTCACCAATGGACTGGGGGAAAGGGCCCATTTGGGTTTTGGTTGTCTGAGCCAATGGTTGCCATCACTGGGAGGGCAGGCTTCCATCAATGGGAAAGCAGGTATCGCTGCCCACACCTAGTTTTCCATCCTGTTAATCTATTTTGAACATTTTGGTTTTTTTTAAAAAATGGCTGTTTCCTTTGTTACACATGTATATTGCACACACATGGGGCAGAGAGACACGAAAGATTGTGTGTGTAAGTGCTACCAGCCCGTGAGTATGAGATTTTAAAGTGGTCTCCACACTTGACAGCAGCAGTCATTTTCCCTCAAGGAGCTTGACTGACTGACTGACTGGCTCACTTGGAACCATTATCCTTGTGTCCACCCACTACATTAAAAAAACAAAAACTGCCTAATACAAGAAGCTATTTATGGCTACGCGTACTTCCACTTTCCCCGCTACCATGCAAAGCGCATAATAAAATCCATATTCTACAACTACACGCTGTGTATCACTAGCTCTGCACTGATCATTATGATCATGACGCTTACTTGACAAAACTAAGCCAGGCATTCTCAGCTCTCTGGTGGCAACTCAGCATAGTGAATAAGCAAATGCCCAGGGCCATAGCTAGACGGGGCGATATCCTGGGGATAGCCGTGGAATCATCCCTGTGCGTTCACAAGATGCACAGGGGATCCCAGGAGCAGGGAAGGATGATCCCTCCCTTTCCCCGGGATCTCATCCTACACTTCTAGGCTGCTTTTTCCATGGTCTTGGGCTGATCCCGCGACTGCGGAACGTGTGGGCGGGTGTCACGGTTTGTCCTGGCTCCTCGCAAGTAACTGTGAGGAGCCGGGAACCACACATGGGGCACAGAGCTCCTCAGGGGCTCTGAGCTCGCCCCACCCCATCAGGGGTGGGGTGGGGGGAGCGGGGAAAATGGATTTTTTTTAAAAAAAAGCTCACCATTTTTCGCATGACTGCTCCATCTGCTTTAACAAAAGACACAAAATGGCGGGCACCACATGTAGACCAGGGTGACGATCTCACAATCATAAAATCATGAGATTGTTGCTGTAAAAACCCCTGGTCTAGCTGAGGCCTAGGCTTATCAGACCCACTGGGGGAAGCCCATTGGAACAGCCATCTTGTTTGCCCCCGGAATGACCCTGGGAATGATTCTACATCATCACATACCATTTCCGGAGGCATTCTAGCTCTGTTTAAAGGAATCGCTAAAGAGGATGTAGAGCACAGTGAAGCTTTATAAATGGAGAGGCAGCCTCATTACTTTTAAAGGGGGGAAAAGCAGGGGAGTAAGCACTGGGTTCCCACTGAAATGTTCACTTCCCACTAGGGTGACTATTTATGCAACACGTACAAAAAAGGAGACAATCCATCTCCCCAAAAGACGTGCATGAAATTTGCATATGCTAATTTATATGTACAGAAGAAGAAATGCAGTACATCTCATCGTAGTGAAAACAACTGGGGCCAGGTGACCTGTATGCTGTGTGTAACACTTGATGGGCAATTTCACCTACTCTCCCTTCTTATGTTTTGTTTTTTAATCTTTAAACCAGACTTGGACTTCAAGTAAAGGCCAGCTTCAAACTGGACTTTCCTCTGACAGCCCTTCAAATAGAGGACTGTCCTCTTTAAAACAGGATACATGGCCATCCTTCTACCCACCCACAAATGTGTCCCCAAAGGGTGCACAAAATATTTCAACTTAGTACTGGCTGTAACGTACATTTCAATACTAAATACTAATTTAGTGGGTCAATATCCTCTTGGAACGAATAGGTCATATGCATTAACTGTGTTGTTGGTTCCCATCTAGCCTTCTTTAGTTACATCCATAATGTAGAAGAACATTCCAGCAAGGTTAATGGGAGTCAGTTTCACATCCTGGATTGAGTCCAATGGTGTTGTTCCACCAGCAGAAGAGAAAGCACTGGAGGGACATATTTTTAGTCCCCATGTAGCCCTCTAACACACCCCAAGTCTGCTCTAGAGGGTTGGGGAACCTCCGGAGCAAATTTTGTGGCTTGCATGGGGCTGCAGGGTAATGAAAAGGTGGAGAAGTCCCATTGTGTGAATTGACTTCTACTTGCACAACATTGGATCTAACCCCATAAGTTTAGGAACAAAGTCCTGGAGCTGGAAATTGAGCTATAACCTTTAGCCGCTTGCTGTGTCTTCACCGCAATCATTCATTACATTAGTTTTGATTTACAGATTTTCAAAAAGTATTTCCTCCTTATTAAGTTTTTCACAATCTAATCTGGGCATGATCTTGCCAAAGTTAACTACATGATTTTTTAATTTCAGTGGATAAGAGAGAAACACATGATTAACTGTAAAATTAACATGATATAAAATAACTTTCATTGGATCATGCCCTATATATTTTGTAACATACATTATTTATTTTGTACAATGTACTCTCTACGCTTCAGTCACTAGGTGTGCAGGGCAGTGTGGGCAGTAATGTTGATAATTCATATCATTTATCTGATAGATCAGAAGACAGTGCGGCCTGCTGCGTAAATTCATATTTTGGCACTCTTTAAAAAGTGGATTATTATTGACCCAATAGACCGTAACAGCTCCAAAGAAGCCATTACTGTCTATTGTGTAAATCCTTCATGGCACATGTTTTATTGACCCTTTGGAGCCATCATGGTCTGTCTTGTCAATCTAGCTGCCATACATGCTTAAAAGGCCTGTGTGCCTAAGATCCTGATGAAATCGAAATCATGTGATGGATGCATGCTATAAGCACCCATCCACATTCCTAAGCAATGTTAAAGAGCTATTTCCAATCTATTTCTTTTTCAAAAATGCCCATTGTCCAATGCATTTGAAAGGGAGTGTGGTGCGGAAACACAACAAAGGGAAAGGCATTTTAAAGAAAACATCACAACACAACACACTCCGGTATATAAGCAGTTGCAAATGCACATATAGTGTGATAGTGACATATATTTTAAAATGGTTGTCAGGGTTTCTTCTATGAGCTGGACTCCCTTAGCAACTTTTAAGTATCTATGCATCCTTAAGAGTCGCATCTTCCTTTTTTATCCTTCCCCTTCCCTGCAACGTGGGATGTAGGCTGTAGATGTGGCTTCAGTAACACTCAAGACGTTTGTGGCTTAACCCAAAAGTTTAGTAGTAAAGTAAAACAAGCAAATTGCAACTAAAGCTATTTAGTCAACAGAGCTGAGTGATACAAAGGCATTAAAAGAAAATAAGAGTTGCGCAAATGCAATTTCTTTTCCCTTAAGCTGCTTCTTTCTGCTCCTTCCATAAGCTCTGGTCTTTCTCTGGCTTGGCTCTGCTCCTGGCTTTGGTCTGTCTCACTCTTTTATATTCTCTTCCCACAGAACAGAAAGTAAAGATCTCCCTTTGAAGAAATGAACCTTAACTGGAGAATTGAAACTTTACCAGAGAACGAACCTTAACTGAAGAAATGAAACTACTCCCAACAGAAAACTCCAGGCCTCTAGGCCTGAGTTTATTACCTTGCCTCTGTAGGCCTCAAACCTTCACAGTGGTCAAGATAATTTATTTATTTGAACATTTCTACTCTACTTTTCCACTCTGAAAAGAGAGCATTCCAAGCAACCAACGTCAAAGGCTATTAAAATCTATTAAAAAGTCATAGGGCAGTCATTTCCTCTAGGCAAAGAGAGGCAAGAGCAATTGCTCCATGCTTCTCTCCACACAGAGAAAGGGAGCCCCATGATGTCAGGGCGCAGGGCTTTGGGGAAAAGGGCCTTCCCCTTCCCCCTGATGTCAGGCAGCTCCCCAGCAAAAAGATGTTTTGCTGCTGAAGTGAAGGACAAGGTGCCCCTCTCCCATTCAACATACAAAAGCCAATTGAACTGCCAGTTGATTCTTACATCAATGATGGTGACAGGACAGCATGCTCCGCTCACATGAGGGCAGCAGGGTAGCTTAGAGGGGCACAGGGAAGGTTGCATGGCACCAACCGCTCTGCCTATACCACCTTGCAACTTCTCCCTCCTCCCAACAGCTGCCAACGGAGGCCACCTTACTCTGCCAAATGTCAGGGCCGGACCTGCTCAATAAGCAATGTGAAGTCACATTACATAATGTGCTCCCTAAAAGATGCTGATACCATCGTTTTCCCACAGTAATTCCCAGTTTCCGTCAGATATTATATACAAGCAATGGTGTTGCCAGGGCAGGACTTTGGGGCAGAAATCCAGGGTCCTACTCAGCAGAATGAGCAGGAAGGCCCTAAATGCAGCAGGGCTGGCTTGCCACATTTTGAAGTAAGAGGTTGCATGGCACCAACCGCTCTGCCTACAGCACCTCGCAACTTCTCCCTCCTCCCAGCATCTGGAGGCTGGTTGCTCTGATTTCGGTGGGGTTGTCATTCCATTCTCGGTTTTAGTGTGAACCAGCAAGAACTGTAAAGGAGCTATCCAAGATGCTGAACACTAGCTCCAGCCAGGATTCAGGACCTTAGATAGTGTCTTAAGAATTCTAGCTGGTTCTGATTGAATCCAAATGGACTCACGGCCTGACCAAAATTGGAGCCAACAGCCTGCACTGAAGTGGCACAATACATATTCACATTTAATCTAAAGAGGGGAGATCTGTAAAGCTATTTGAAGAAAGTGAAGTAATACACCTTATCTTCTCAAGGGCGGGCTCTCATAAGACCATTACGTCCAGGGTCTAGAATGATCAAATTGCACCACTATATACCTAGCACCTAAATCTGCATAGTTTGGAACCATATGTTATAAATATCTTTTATTATGGCACTAATTCTCTTGAAGTTCTGAAAACCTGTACTAAACAAGCCTGAGTTTTGTACCATTTTGCCAGTTTTCTTTAAAAGCCAAAACAAAACAAAAACTAGTCAGCAATATTATGCAAGACTTGTGTAGCCTGATATTGAATATGAACTGAAACCTTTGTCAGCAATACTCTTCGTTATGGTTGAGTGAGTACTTCATAACAGATAAACATTAAATATTGAGCGTGCCGTTCCCAGAAACAACCTATCATTGGTACTGGCAACCCCTTGGGAGAATATACGTCACCTTATTTCAGGAGGCCATGCCTTTGTGCTGCTTGGCCAAAGAAAATGATTTGAACCTCTTTTAGCCCGTGGGCTGAATTCCATTTCCAAGAAGCTTTCAGGGGCCACATTCCAGTGGTGAGCAGGACCGAAGACAAAAGGGGTTGGGCCAACGTGCCAAAAATACTGCCATATTTTACCTTACAGCTCTTAACTAAGCCTTAGGAGAGAAATTTCAAGTTTTAAAATGAGGAAAAACTGCAACATAGTGCGGGAAGGGCACCTGACCCAGAGGGCAGGATTGAGACCTCAGAAGGGCTCGATTCGGCACCCTGACCTGAGGTGCCCCATCCCTGTAGCAGAACATCTTGGGGGTGCAAGAGGTGTTCTACCATGGTCGTCTGACTGGAATGATGATACATGATACAGCTTTTTAGTGATTCCATTCCTATCTGGAAAGCTGGACCCAGAAGGAGGTGCTGGGAGACCTCTCTTCTACCGATAGCTCCTGGACTGTGGGTTCTATCCTCTCTCTCATGCTCTTAACACCTACACAAAATTGCTGGGTGAAGTCATCCAGAGTTTGGAGCTGAGGTGTTTCTATCAAATGCATGACACACAGTTCCACCTTTCATTTACGTCTTCCAATCCCGAGGAGGCGTGGAAGTTATTAACTTGTCTGGATTCAGTTCTGGAGTGGATGGGGGTGAAATTTAATCCACAAAAGGCAGAGGTTCTGTTAGTAAAGAATACTGATGATGCAAGTCTGGGAGTTCAGCTAGTCCTGGATGTGGTGACATTTCCTCTGAAAGAACAGGGACATATCTTCAGGGCACTCCTCAACCTGTTGCTTTCTCTGGATGCTCAGGCGGCAGCAGTTGCTACAGCTGCCTTTTATCATGTCCAGAAGATCCACCCGCTGCAATCTCTTCTGGAGAAGTTGGCCTTGGCCATCCATGCTTCAGTTACCTTCAGGCTGAACTATTATAAATCTCTTTATCCCTGAAGACAGTCCAGAAGTTTGAACTGGTCCAAGAAGTGGCCAGGTGAGACAAGGCCTTCTCTGTGGCAGCTCTGGAATGCTCTCCCCATCAACATCTACCCTTTGGGGTCTCTTTGCCAGAAAGTGGAGACGTTTTATTTCAATGGGCTTTTAATGTAGAACATCTTTTACTTTTACTGCTGCTAGTTTTTAACATGTAACATCTTTTAACATCCTTTTTTCAGTGCATAATTGTACACCGCTTTTCTCATTCATGTTGGAATCATACCATGGTTGGTTTATTGTATGGTAACAAAGTAGTACAATTAAAGTGATCTTTTAAGGGAGCGTGGTCCATTGAACACATTGAGGACATTCCCATATAATTACATCTGAATCAGGGGTCACAGCAAGCTAAGAAAGGGTCTAATTGCCCCTCCAAACTTCCATACCAGACTGATTCGCTTAAAACAAAATTCTAAATAAGTCATCTCCCTTCTAAACAGCTCGTGATCCATAATCCTTTTCTTCATGGTGAGGGTTGGCTCTTCTGGGATCCAGAAATAGAAATGTCAGGTTCAGGGAGAAGTTTTTTTTGGCCATTTCCTACAGATTGATTTTGCCCTGGAAGGGGAAGAAGAAGATCAGGTACAAGTGGGACCTTGTTCATGTCCAAAATTATTTATCCCCAAACCGTTGTCCTCATTTGTGAAGGCACCCCTTCTTGCTACTATTGCCATCTGCTGGCACTGGCAAAAGAGCTATACACAAATGAATGAATCTGGAATAAAAGAATGTGGTTATCACTAGAAGAATGCATATTATCTCCCCCAACTTAAGCCCACTATTTTGATGAAATAATGGTTTCCTATAGTCTTTTCCCTGAGAGACGAAACAAAGTGACGACGGTACTATACTATTGCCAGATATGATCACTGTTAGATGAGGGCAGGGAAGCAGAACAGAGTTCAAAGCCTTGGCACACTATATGCCTGTCACAATTTATTCCAGGTCAAGAATACAGATCACACCTTCTACATGCATTACAAATATGTTCCTTGACTGTAGTTTTAGCTATGGAAGAGGTGCTGGCACATGTCAAAAGCATGGAGCATTGCACTCCTTCACTGTATGCCCCACTCCCCAAATTTCTGCATTGCAGATCGCAATGCTTAATCCTGTCGGCTTGACCCCTTACTTCTCCAGCTGACCTCCAAATGATGTGAAGCCCAAGAACATGGGACTGCAATTGTGCGTATTCCCCCCTTTAGTGTTGGCTATCCCTTCCTGCACTCCGCCCACATTATTCGGCCACATTATTCTGCAGGTTGTCAACATTTAAACAGTAAGCTCCATGAAGCTTGGGGGATGCTGGGAGTTGTAGTCCAACACATCTGGAGGGGACCAAGTTGGGGAAAACTAAAAAACGTGGAGGCAGTGACAGACTTTGTATTTCTGGGTGCAAAGATTACTGCAGACGCTGACTGCAACCAGGAAATCAGAAGACGTTTACTTCTTGGGAGGAGAGCAATGACAAATCTTGATAAAATAGTTAAGAGCAGAGACACCACACTGACAACAAAGGTCTGCATAGTTAAAGCAATGGTATTCCCTGTAGTAACCTATGGCTGCGAGAGCTGGACCATAAGGAAAGCTGAGCAAAGGAAGATAGATGCTTTTGAACTGTGGAGGAAAATTCTGAGAGTGCCTTGGACTGCAAGAAGATCAAACCAGTCCATACTCCAGGAAATAAAGCCAGACTGCTCACTTGAGGGAATGGTATTAAAGGCAAAACTGAAGTACTTTGGTCACATAATGAGAAGACAGGATACCCTGGAGAAGAGGCTGATGCTAGGGAAAGTGGAAGGCAAAAGGAAGAGGGGCCAACCAAGGGCAAGATGGATGGATGATGTTCTGGAGGTGACAGACTTGACCTTGGGGGAGCTAGGGGTGGCGACAGCCGACAGAAAGCTCTGGCGTGGGCTGGTCCATGAAGTCACAAAGAGTCGGAAGCGACTGAACGAATAAACAACAACAACAACAACAACTCTGTATCGTAGGTTTCGGTTCTCTGCTGATGTTTCACAGAACTGCATCCTCACATTCACTGAACATTTTGGTTCCTATTGTGACTACAATTCCTTCTGTAGTAGCAGAAGTGGTAGAATCCCTTGCAATTTTTCTTAACTTTATACATGAAGTTGTATGATCTAGCAATGATCCTAGCCAAGCTTTTATCATTTCTAACCTGTGTTAAAACTACTTTTTTGCATGCCAGTAAGAAAAACGGCATTACTTTCTTTCTGACTTTCCCCTCCCTTTTGATTTATGCACATTAAACGCTTGTCCTGAGTAGACCCCACCCTCTTATTTGTTTATTTATTACACTTATATGCCGCTTATATAAGTGGAATATACAATTATATACCCTCTTGCTGAGAGTAATTGCCGAGTGAAGTGAAAAGCTTTTGTGAAAGAGATACAGACAACATAGGATTCTGCATCTAAAGCTTTGCATATTTTTCCTCTCCCCAATCTTCCTCTTCGTTGGGTCTTGCAGCTGTTTCCCATCACAACTGTGAAAGACACAGCAAAATTGAGTGACTCTGTATCACACTTAGTTTTTCAGGCAGCTAATAACTGACTTGCCAGCTATGCCTGATTTAATCAGGAGAACAGGCCTGATTTATGGTTGTTTGTCCCAAAGTTCGATTTGCTTTGCCAGCACATCCACCTTTTGCTCTCCACCAGGGCCAGAATTTCACCATGGTGGGATACTTGAAGAATGCGGGTAAACAAGGATGTAACGGTTATAACATGGGTAGACAACCTGGTGCTCTCCAGATGTTTTGGACTACAAACTCTGACCATGGGCCATGCTGGCCTGGTGCTCTCCAAAACATCTGGAGAGCACCAGGTTGCTTTCTCCTGAGTTAGACTAGGGAGATTTAGATTCTCTGAAATGGAATTTGGCCTTTAGGCAGAAAGCACCCCTGTAATAGAGGGACACTTCTTTGCCCACTGTGCAGTTAGAGAAGCTAGTAGATACACTACTGCTGTGCCCAAAGTTTCTTCCACATTTTTTCGACCGTTCTCATTCAATTTGATAGAAAAGAAATTGTTTTTCGGGGGGAAATTCAAAGAGGAAAATTTCAGCGAAATTCTTATGGGTTGTGTTTGGGGTTCTTGTGTTTACCTTACTTATCAGGTGACTGAGAAGTATGTGTGAGTGTCTAGTCTTTCATTGCACAATTATCTCTCCAATAGCCTCCTCAGCTTTTCACACTTCAATGAAAGCCCCCGGGAAGGCAAAATGAGGTGATTCTTCCCATAGGGCTTTTTCAGATCAGGAAATGCAGGCAGAAAAACTGAAATCTCTTTCATGGTGGCAGATACTGGAGGGCAGATTTTGGCACAGCACTAGCTCCACCTATTTACTGTTGGAGAATTTCTCCTCTCACTGTAGAAATTTGGTGAAATTTCTCTGCCCACAAATACATTATTTCAGGAGCCCACAACTTTCTCCATCGTAACCCAGTATCACCGTTTCAGTGAGGTCAAAAGGTGATTTTTAGCTGCACATTATCTCAGGCCTGCAAGCACAGTGCCTCTTGCTGCAGAGGTTTCCATCAATGGTGCCAAATTATGCGTGGCTAGTTTTTGCAAAGTGATCTACTGCTACTGCTCATCAGGGACTAAGCTGAGATGATCCAGCTCATTTTTCTCAAGGCTGCGAGCTGGGCGGGAGGAAATCCCAGTGGTGAGAAGCCAGTTCATGCTTTGCTCATTCAGCAACTACATTCCTTGGAGCAGGGGGGAGGGAGGGATTTTCATAAGAAACTCAGCAAAAGGTCCTTCATTGGATCGGATGTCCCAATTAAAAGGCATATTGCCAATGCTTCTAAGGAAAGTTACCATGGGGAAGGAGAATGCTATCTAAAAATTAGCCTCCTATAAGTTTTAAATCCAGAGTAGAAAGATGAGGGTTTTCTTTATTTCAGAAGTGCAGTTCTTTTCCTAGAAATGCATTAGGGAAATAGGCTGCAATAATATTAGTAAAAATCTGCAAAGAAGATTGAAATAATCTATAGCATGCATACTCTCATGCATTAACAATATTTAAAATATCCTCCAGTAGAATACTGTATATTTTAACAACCAGTTCAAAACTAAAATATATATTTTGCCTTTTGGGGTTCTTAATCTTTGAAGGATAATATTTGCAAATCTACCTGTGTATTTATCTGTGCCCATATCTATTCTAAGACAACATCTGTGTATAAAACTTGCATATTGAAGTCCAACCTCATTTGGCAAGCTGTACCATGTTCTACAACATTTGTCAATGAAAATAGGTGCATATGTTTTATTGTGAAAGAGGGAGTATTTTATCATGTAGATTACTGAGCAAACATGTGCTAGCTGTTTAGATGGGGTCCAGTGTCTGGCATACCTTATTAAACCATTTTGGAAGATATAACTTTGGAATATTCACTTCATTACTGCCTAAAGCACATGTATTCATGTTTAATTACTGTAACAGCTATGGATGTCTACTCAGAAGTAAACTCCATTAACTTAGGTTCTCAACCCATGCATTAAAGGATGATTTGGGTGTTGGAGGCTGACAAGTGGAACAAGATGACCTGTTATTAGAATGCTCTGACAGTTCACAGACATTAAGCAGAACTGAGATCGATACTTCCTAGCTCACCACAGAGTTTCCAACAACTCCCCAGAAATCAGTAGTCCTGTTAACACATGACAGCTTAAATTGCACACTGACTCCGTTCCCTATATACCTGGACATACTGGCCCTAACCCCTACATCTCTGGGCGCACGGGCCCAGGCCCCTCAGTTCGGACCTTGCCATGTTGAATCAGAAAAGTTCCGAAAGGGAGTTCTGCTCACGTAGAGACTCATTTGTAGTCTTCAATCATACAGCTCAACTTAGCCTTCCTTGCTCTCTATGCAAAGTTTCTCACAGCAGAGTCCTATGCATGTCTACTCAGAAATGCTGTTGAATTCAGTGAGGCTTACTTCCAGGTAAACACATATATTTATTTCATTTCTATACTGCCCAATAGCCAAAGCTCTTTGGGGGGTTCACAAAAATTAAAAGCGTAAGTACAGCATAAAATATGAAAGCTTAAAACTACAATATAAAACCACAATGCAAAAGTACAACCAGAATTGTAAACCGCCCAGAGAGCTTCAGCTGTGGGGCGGTATATAAATGTAATAAAATAAATAAATAAATAAATAAATAAATAATAAAACCAAGCAGCAATGCAGGACTACAGGCTAAGCGGCTGGAAGATATCACACCCCCGGCCTCGAGCTCAGAGTCAGAGAAGGGGGAACCATTTGAAGTTGGGGCTGCTCTACTACTGCCTGGGGAACAGGGCCAGGTTCCTGATACTGAACATGAGGCTAGTGGTCGTGTTCCTGCAGAATCCAAACCAGGACTCCTGACCCCAAGCCTGAGTCACCTAAATACCTCCCACTCCACCAGGCAGAAGGCCACAGAAGGCAAAAGTGCTCAACTTCAGGACAGGGGGGCTGGACCTATGCCTTCTTATAAATCACAGGTTAGAGCTAAGGAAACACCTTAAACTATCCCCCCTCCCCCAAAAAAATATTCCATGGAGCTGCAGCAATCGTCAGGATGTTCCATAGATGTGGCAACAAGGTAACTGTGTAATCCATCAGCTTCTCTGGTTTAGTAGAAAGAGACTTCTTGATTTGAACAAGTTAGAGTCTACTCAGAAACTCTTTATATCTTCCCTATCAGCTTTTCTGTTTGTTGTTTTCTTTAACGCTTCAGTGTATGGTGAGAGCAAACCTTCTCCTCCCACCATCACTGAGCTCAGCATAACTTCTGAACTAGTAAACCTCCTGTACCTGTGGAGGCTTCTTGTGTAGAACCTCTAGTTCATGCAGGGTCCTACAGGAGATTCCCTGCTTCAGAAGTTATGTTGAACATGGTGACAGCAGGTTTGGGAGCAGCAGCACAACTTTGGGGGTGGGGCTAAATATGTGGGCACACTGCCCCCTTTCACCATGCTTACCCCATTTATGCAAGTAATGCGTGAACAGGGATCTTGTCTCAGCTGGGATTGGTGTCCATAACCTGAGGAATTATTAGTCTTAATTATTATTAGCTGAAGCTCTCTGGGTGGTTTATAATAATTAAAAAACACACATTAAAGATACAGTATACAAAGCTTTTTTAAAAACAAACAAACAAACATATCAAAACACACAAACAGGCAGTTACACACAGAGACAACATATATCTAAAAGCAACTTTAAGCAATCGATCATAAGACGAATCCAGGACCTGATTAAAACACATCAGATGCTGCCAAATGCCTGAGAAAAGAGAAAGGTCTTAAAAGAAAGGTCTTAAAAGGTCTTTAAAAAAGAAAGTAGATAAAATTATAAACTGCCTTTAAAAATAATGAGGCAATGTAAGGTGCAAACAACAGTTAGTTTACAACTCTCTCTCTCTGTCTCTCAAGAGAATACAATAATTTTAAACATTCTCTGATAATGATTTCTGACCCAATTCTGAACTGAGCCAAGGGGAGTTTGTTATATATCACTAGTGGTTCCTGATTATCAGAGTCTCACTCCATATTTGCGACACATCAAAATATTTAAATTACTATCACAGCCAAAAAACATTCCCTAATAACTTTATCATGCCAGGTACTCTCTGAGATGCCCATTTGAATCCACCATCTGAGTGAGCCTTACAACCCATGTATCATCAAATACATCTAGTGGCACTCCCTCTAATAGTCAACTCAGGTGGTTGAGTGCCACTGGCAACAGGACTGGACCCAAAACAGAGCCACTGAGAAACAAGATGCGAGTACCACCATTCTGAGGAAAACCCCTGGGTTTGGAGAAGTACAATACATCTTGAAAAATGTTTTTTTCAAAAAACCTAAAGGGGTAAAAAAAAACCACCTCTCTCTAAAACACAGCCTAATGAGTACTGAGCATACTGAGTAACCATGAAATGTTGAGCATCAGTCAAAAATGGGAAAAAATGAAAACTGGGAGGCAGGAATGGAATGGTATATCCTGGAGGAGGGAATGGCCGGCCACATTTCATTGCTTCTTCTCAGACATCTAGGGTGCAATCCTGTGCATGTTTCGACAGAAAGAAGTCCTAGAACTGGCTGGGGAATGTTGGGAGTTTAGGCCTTTTTTCCTGGCTAAACATGCACAGGATTGCACCCCTACTTTCATTATTCCATGGTTGTTTAAGAGAAGGATCTAAAAGCTCATCTGCATCAGGACATTCACTTTATTAGTACAGACTAGTTCAAACTCCCCTTTCCAAGGGACAAGACAGCCCATTCCCATCAAAGGCCTTTAAAAAAAAGAGAGAGATCAAAGTTTGTAACAATGTTCCTGAAACACAATTCGTGCTTGGCATTATTTCATATGCCCTTCATTTTTTATTTGACTGTTTATACAAAAGACAGGCCTGGGTTCATTTATATCACTACAGCCCAACCATGATACTCACTGAGCAGTTAACTCACATACAAAGCAAGAAAGAAAAAGAAAAAGTGACAGTCTATCTATCTCACTTGGCATGTTTATATGTCCTTTTTAACCACACACACCAAAAAAAGAGGAGGAAAGGAGGGGGGAAACTGTTTACAAAGTGGAGTGTCAGTAACATTGTGTAAAGGAATACTTATCTGGAAAACTTTGATCTTTTCCTGAAAACCCATTACTCTGAGCCTGGAAGTCTAATGGCTCTTTGGGTGGGAGGAAAAAAGTTTTCCCCCCTTTCTCCCAACAGGAGATGAAGAAAGTTTATTGTGCTATCTAGTGGCCACATTTAGAAAATCCAGCTCCTTGGAAATAAACTCTGGCAGGCTAATCCCCTTCCTCTATCCCAGAGGCTGCTATACGGGGAATGAAGTAACAAACTGACCAGACCTAGCCTAATGGGATAGTAAGTCAGAATGTTATGCCTTGAGTACAGACCCGTTATCTCACCCACTTAAGTAATGGACATGCTAATGCAGCTGAGAGCTAAACCAGACACAGCAGCCTGTCTATAGAATCCAAAGTTCTTCATTTACTCATATTTCCTGTATCACATTTTTCTCAATATTATTACACTTAATTCAAATTAGCTGCCCCACAGGATTTACTGTATGGCTACATGCCTAGTTAGGTAAGGGCTATTTGCATGAGGAAGGATTTTTGAGGACTAAGTTTAAAGCACTCCAGAATGAAGAGATAAAGGTTAGTGGACACAATCCAACCAAGTTAAGTATTTCTAAGTCTCATTGATTTCAGCAGGAGAGTTAAGCACTCACTTAACTCTCTCTTATTAGAATGAATTGCACTCCCTGAAAATGTTTTACTTTGGCTGGATGGTACCTAGTGATTTTACCCCCAGAAGAAATTGCTAAACTTCTGTGATCTGAAATTTTAATTTTTAGAATCGAGGCAGACAATCCTAAAGTTGATGTGTTTTCCATAAAGCTGAGGGTCAGCACATGCTAATTATAAACATCTGTTTTGATTTTGTTTCTATTTTTGTCTTAGTTCTTAAGAGAGTTTCTTAAAAGGAGGATACATCTTCAAATATAACCAGAAATTGCAACACAAAATGATAATAACTGGTCCTTATCTTCATAGCCTCTTCCAGGGCTAATTCACACAATCCAAAACTGGCCCTTAGCAAGTACGACGGTCAAGTGGTCATATGACCCACAATTTCTTCACCTCATCATGTGCTGAACACAGCAATCTGGAGTGTGCGGCAGATTACTGGTACGATTGTTTCCCTGTATAGCCAGCTGTTACATGCATTGGATTTGCCACATGCTGTGGGCCAATTTTTAGCTGGCCCTCACTGGAGGCCCATTCATTACTGGTTTTACTGCCATCTTTTCAACAGTGCACCATTGTTTCCTCCTATGCTGCAGGGCTTGGCATGCTGCTGTCTCACATCTGTCCTAAGAGGACGTAATCTTGGAATGGAACTTCAGTGTGCATTGCAGCATGTGAATGCCAGAATTTTTTTAACAAAATTAAAACACTGGGTGCAATCCTCCAAGCTCAGAACAGAGGCAGGTTTCTTCTATGTCTGTCAGCCTTGTGACTACCCTGAAAATAAATCAGGCCCTTTTGAGTCTTCCATCTGAACGCTTGGAAGCCCGAAGGGAAACTCATCTTGGAGGATGCAACGGAGTTGCAGGCTGCAGAAACAACCCCCTTAAAGATGACTCATGGGAAAGAGGAAGCTCCCAATGTTTGAATGATTAGGAGGTTCATCAGATGAGCATTTTATCACACGCTTGCTACTGACCACTTACAGATGTGTGTGCGTCCTTTAGACAATGTCTGCCTCCTGCGCGCCTTCCGCTCCTTTTTCCATTACAAAATAGACCCCTTTTAATCCACTTTTTTTAAAAAAACACAGAATGTGCCATGATCTGCTGTGTGCAGGGAAAGTGGTTCTATCAAAACAGCCCCTGAATGAACCACATGGTCTTTGTTTACTTCCTCTTTCCCATCCGGGCAGAAGAGGAAGTAATGAGGGACAACCGTGGGGATGGAGAAGCGACAGTAAGGAAACATGATTTCCTCCCGTGTGATGATGCTCCAAGAAGGCTGGGCATAAATCTGTTTAAAATAATAATAGTAATGATGATGTATCTAAGGCCGCAGCTAGACCTAAGGTTTATCCTGGGATCATCCAGGGTTCGCCCCTGCCTGAGCACTGGATCCCCTGTGTGTCACCTAGATGAACAGGTTTGACCCCTGGACAATCCAGGGATAAACCTTAGTTCTAGCTATGGCCTAAAATGAAATGCCTTTCTTTGAGCTTACACATACACAGAGTATTTTTCAAAATGGCAATATGTAATAACAACTCTTAGGCTTCAATCCTACGTATGCGTACTGGATGTAATCGGGAGAGCTAATTTCTGACTATTGTGGGATCATGCTGTGATATATATGCAATATAAAATATGCAAAAAAAAAGTGTGTGTGTGGCTGTGGAAAAGTCTGCAGCCAGTGCTTCTCTGATTTCGGAACTCCAAGCCAGAGAGGACAAAAAGGAGGTGTTCTGGGGTATGCCAGGAACTTGCCAGGAGTGGCTGCGGATCTGCATAATCCAAAATTATCCCATGACCCCAATGAAATCAATGGGAGGGGAAAGTTTTTAAAAAGAAAGGAAACAACTGAAAACAGCCAAGTAAAACGGAAAAACGCCAAGAGGGCACAAGTACTTGAATAGGTGGTTCTCCTGCTTCGGTACCTCCCTCTCCATCTCCTACAGGATTTCTCAGATGCAATGCTATGACATTGTGGCTTCTTCTTCTTGTAATCATTAGCACATTTACACAGACCATGGCTTAGTTTGCCAGTCCCCTCTTCACTCTCATTTGAACTTAAAGTCCCTAGCGGTAGTTCAAACAAACTCAGCAAAACTTTTTGGAAAAAGAGAAAGATTTTTCCCCCTTGTGGAATTATGTCAACAACAGCAACAACGATTGCAATGCTACCTACAAAACAGAGGGGAGAAAAATGAAATGTGCCCTGCGCATAATATGAGCAGTGACATGTTGTCAATACAGATCCAGCACCCAAGCAGTACTAGTGACATCTTGTGGTAGAAGAGAGTGACAGCTCTTCTTTACACCTTCTCTATGAGAACACAAGCTGTCCATAAACATCAAGCCATGTCATTACTCATACATCAGCAAAGAGACATCTGGGATTTTGATAACTGCTGCCAGAATGTAATAACGCAGACTGCTTTAACTTCTCTCCCTCTCCCGCCACCCCTCCCCCTCTGTTCTTGGCTGTGACACACAATCATTCAGTGCCAGGTTTTCGTTTCGTTCCAAAAACCTCTTGAACTGGAAACTTGCTTTTCTCCGCCCACCCCCACCTCAAGTTCCGCCACTACCCCAATGAATTGCAGTTGTTACTTGGTTAAGTTAGCAGTAGATAAGATATTCCTAGGCACAGTTTTTAATCTGGCAATTCCTTTTGCGTCTCAGGGAAACTCATCGCAAGTTCTAAGGCGATGACTTTCAGGGTATGGAAAGTATGGAAGCCATAAGGTTGTGCGGCTTCTTTTTTCATGACTTCAAAGCAATCCCATTGGCTCCAAGAGTCGGGCCACTCCAGAGTACACAGACTGAATTGATTTGATCTGCTTTTAGATTGAAAGGGCATTTTGGGTTGTGCTTGGAGGGAGGTTTTATTTGGAAAAATTAGACAATGATTTCTGTGTTCATACAGCATATATGGATGTAGTATGCAGAAGTTTTCTAAAGAGCAATTACCCTATTTCTTCGATTCTAAGACACACTTTCCCCCCCCCATATAAACATCTCTAAAAATGGGGTACGTCTTAGAATCGCGGGTGTGTCTTAGGTTTTTTTTTTCTGTTGGTGGTACTGAAATTAGTGTGCATCTTACAATCGATGGCGTCTTACAAACGAAGAAATACAGTAGTGGCAAAACCTACGGTAGTTCGTGAGTTACGGTTGAACTGAACACACAAAAGCTGGGAATTCATTTTTTTCAACTGTATCCAGCCCCCTTTCAAACCACAAGCCGCCTTGGGCAAAGGGACCGGCGCATGTGTGGAAAGTGCTGGGCTGGAGACCGTTGGGATGCCCATGTGACCATTGAACCACAGGACTCTGGGACCTATCAGTCAACAGCCTGAGGGCGCAGACCTGTGAGATATTATGCATGCCAAGTCATAGTTGCCCCCTCATGCCTGAGTGAAAACAGCTTAGGGAAAGCCAGCAGTACAGGGGTTAACAATTTGGCACCCCATAGCCTCATATCCCACTTCCCATTTGTTCCACCACCACCCTACCCTGTATCACTGCCAGTAGTGAAGGGGATAGCAGCTTAAGTGCTGGTTGGCAGAGAGAAGTTGGGATGTCATACTGGAGAGAGAGAGAGAGAGGAAAGCCAGTGCCCAGTACAGTGGTTCTCAACCTTCCTAATGCCGCGACCTTTTAATACAGTTCCTCATGTTGTGGTGAACCCCAACCATAAAATTATTTTCGTTCTTCTCTACGTGATCCATTGTCATGGGATGGTTTGCTAATGAAAATAATACATAACAATAGCTTTAATAATACAAAAGATGATACATGACATAGTTCAGTCAATACAGTTTCCTAAGACCATCGGAAATATGTGTTTTCCAATGGTCTTAGGCGACCCCTGTGAAAGGGTCGTTCGACCCCCAAAGGGGTCCCGACCCACAGGTTGAGAACCGCTGGCCCAGTACAACAAAAAGTTAACAGGCCATTTAAGTGCAGGACTTAATTCCAAGGGTCTGGGACCACTCACAGAGTTCCAGCCTAACTTACCTCACAGGGTTGTTGTCCTTTGAGAAAAGGCAGGATATAAATGAAATAGTATTAGGAGTATTGATGCTGCTAAGGTTTGGAATTGGGGGCAGGGGGAGATAGTTTAGAAACAACTTCCCAATCCAAATATACTGAACTAATTTACAAGCCATGCAGACTGCTCCAACTTGGCTTCTAAGTAAGTTTGGCCTGTTCCAAATTACTCCTTTCCCCCCTTTCCTAAACATTTACCTTCCAGCAGCAGTATGTTGCTTCTTTGGCCTTCATTAGGCAATAAAGGCTTACCAACAGGAAATTCCCAGGACATTCCTGGGCATTGTGGTTCCTCAAGCTTCTAGGCCTAGTAAGGGCTTAAAGCCTTGCAAAGTAACATCCCCTGGGATCTTTGCACTTGGAATGTTCTGTTGGTAAGGAGCAGCCCTGCCTTTCCTGGTGATCCCCATTAGTTGCTGCTGCTGGGGATTATGTTTTATAAATATAAATATAAGCATTTATTTTGTTCTTTTAGAAATTTTGCATACTACCTTTCATTTTGTTTTTTAAACTCCCAAAGCAGTTCACACAATAGAATAACAAATTCAGTAACAGTAAACTGAAAGACTGGGAGCTTTCTGAGGTTTCAAAGAAACCTCTGAAAAATCCCCAGCTTTTCCCAAGAATTAGATGGAAAAGTTTTGAAATAGCAAGCCCATTCCAAATCAAGATGGACAGGTTCTGCCATCTGTAGTTAAATATGCTGTTAGTTAGATAAGTAGAATCTTACTTCAACATGAACTCACTGGATGGCCTGCACCAAGCTATTATTCCCGAGCATCTGCTCGCCTCTCCATCTGACATAGGGGGATGAAAATACCTGCCAACCTTACAGAGTTGTTGTAATGGCTATAGAGATAATGTTGATTTTCAGCATTGACTCCTGTCAGTGTGCCAGCCCGTAGGCCTAGTGGGTACAGTTGTGTAGGAACAAAGGGATTGTTTAATTAATCACCCTCTAGTAACTCGTAGTGATGAACATATTCCAACTGTCTTGGTTTATTTATACAGTTCTGACACTTGAGAAAGAGTTACCCTAGAAACAAGTTAGAAATAAAAGAAATGGTCTCCCACACCCACAGCTGTCTTCTTGGTTTTACTTTAGTACTTGTTAACAGCTGTTTGATCCTCTCTTGTTGATAAAATCAGATCAACAAACTAAGCGTCTGGCAGAATTTGGAAAAATAATCTAGTAGATCCAAATTATTTCTGTGCTGGAAGATTTCCCTCACAGAAATAGACTCTGTGTAATAAATAGTCAATTTAGGTTTTGCTCTCAGTAGCAGTCTCAAGAACGATATAATATAAGAACTAACTTTCGTAAAGGAGGGAGTCGTGTGAGGCAGTGGAACACTGCGAACAATCTTTCAAGCCCAGAATGAAATATCTTCTTCCTGTGGTTAAAAATTATTTTGAATAATATTGGGCATATGCTCTGCATAGGAATCAGTTGAATAATGTTGTGCATGTAGGAAGCAAAAGTTGTGTGTAAATGGAAGACTTTGCACGGGATCAAATCCTGCCTCCGTTTTGAAGTTCACAGTGTGGTCTACCACTAGTCACTGTTTCCCCAAACAAATGTACATTTTTATAAATGATGTGGATGAGGATGTAAACGATTGCATATCAATTTTATAGATAATACAAAGCAAGGAAGGGCAGTCATTACCCTAGAAGACAGGACCAAGATACAAAAAGATCTAGATGGGATTGGACTTTGGGCCAAATCTAACAAGCTGAGTTTCAACAGAGATAAATGAGAACCAGTGTGGTGTAAAGGCTAGAGTGTTGGACTAGAACATGGGAGATCTGTGTTCTTGTTTCACTTGGCCTTGAAGCTCATTGGGTGACTTTGGGCCAGTCACTGACTCTCAGCCTAACTACCTCAGAGAATTGTTGTGAGGATAAAATGGACAACAGAGGACAATGTAAGACACCAGGGGTTCCATTCAAGAGAGGAAAAAGGTGGGATATGTACGTAAAAATAAATAAACTGCCTTGGTCGCCCTGTGGTTTGACCTCTGCCGGGAGAGAGACAGGGGGAGTGCGACCCTGTTGGTTCTCCTGGACCTCTCAGCGGCCTTCGATACCATCGACCATGGTATCCTTCTGGATAGGTTGTCTGAGCTGGGAGTTGGAGGTACTGCGTTGCAGTGGTTCCGCTCCTACTTGGATGGCCGATTCCAGAAGGTGGTGCTGGGGGATTATTGCTCTGTGCCGTGGCTCCTAAGCCATGGGGTTCCGCAGGGCTCTATTTTATCCCCTATGCTGTTTAACATATACATGAAGCCGCTGGGGGAGGTTATCCGGAGATGTGGACTGAGGTGTCATCAATATGCGGATGACACCCAGCTCTACCTTTCCTTTTCATCAAACCCAGGTGAGGCAGTGGCTGTTCTGAACCAGTGCCTGGGCACGGTAATGGACTGGATGAGGGCTAATAAACTGAAACTCAATCCAGACAAGACGGAGGTACTGTTAGCGGGTGGTTCATCTGTCCGGCGAGGTGATGTTTGCCCTGTCCTGGATGGGGTTGCACTCTCCCTAAAGGATCGGGTCCGTAGTTTGGGGGTGCTCTTGGATCCAGAACTGTCACTTGAGGCACAGGTGAACTCAGTGGCAAAGAGCACCTTTTACCAGCTTAGGCTGATATACCAGCTGCGCCCTTATCTGGACAGAGATAGCCTAGCTACAGTTATCCATGCTCTGATATTTATTTATTTATTTATTTATTTATTATTACATTTTTATACTGCCCAATAGCCGAAGCTCTCTGGGCGGTTCACAAAAATTAAAACCATCATAAAACAACCAACAAGTTAAAAACACAAATACAAAATACAATATAAAAAGCACAACCAGGAATAAAACCTCTCGTTTGGATTACTGCAATGCGTTATATGTGGGGCTGCCTTTGAAAACGGTCCGGAAACTTCAACTGGTACAAAACAGGGCAGCACGCTTACTAACAGGGACTGGCCGACGAGACCACATTACGCCAGTCCTTTTCCAGCTTCATTGGCTGCCAGTCCAGGTCCGGGCCTGATTCAAAGTGCTGGTATTAACATTTAAAGCCCTAAACGGCTTGGGGCCAGGTTATCTGAAGGAACGCCTCCTCCCATATGTACCTGCCCGGACCCTAAGGTCATCTTCAGGGGTCCTTCTCCGTGAGCTCCTGCCAAAGGAAGTGAGGCAGGTGGCTACCAGGAGGAGGGCCTTCTCTGCTGTGGCACTCTGGCTGTGGAATGAGCTCCCTAAGGAGGTTCGCTTGGCACCTACATTATATGCTTTTAGACGCCAGGTGAAGACCTTTTTATTCTCCCAACATTTAATACATTTTAACATGGTGTTTTAAATTTGTAATTCTGCATTGCTGCTGTTTTTATCTGGTTGAGCTTTTTTATTGTATTTTATATTATTGTTTTATACTGTTGTTTTATATTATGAATGGTTTTAATTTTTGTGAACCGCCCAAAGAGCTCCAGCTATTAGGTGGTATAGAAATGTGGTAAATAAATAAATAAAGGTCTTGCATTTAGATTCAAAAAATGAAAGACACAAGTATAGGTTGGGGAAGACGGTTCATGTGAAAAAGACCAAGATGTCTTAGGCTTTCAGCGGCCTTCGACACAGTGGATCATGAATTGTTGAAGACCCAGGTGGGACTGGAGGGCCTGGCTCTTGCCTGGTTCCAGTCCTACTTGGATGGAAGGGCTCAGGAGGTTACCATGGGCACCTGTACATCTACCCCCACAGCCTTCCCCTGTGGAGTTCCACAGGGTTCCATCCTCTCACCTTTCATGTTCAATGTATATGTGAGGCCACTGGCAGAGTTAATTAGAGGTACCATATGTGTGCATCTCGGTGGGGTCTGACCTCGGCGAGGCAGTTACTATTCTGTCTTGGTGCCTGGCTGAGATCTGTAATTGGATGTCTAGGAGTAAACTAAAGCTTAACCCGGAGAAGACTGAGCTGATGGTGATTGGCCGAGGTCAGCGGCTGGCAGATTTGAGGCAGGAGCTCGTAAATCTTGTGCTTAGATAGTCAGATCAATGGGACTTGGGTACATATAATAGATGGTAAGAATGCATCTGTAATTAGTTGTATTGAAAACAATTCCTTGCATAGTTATGTTATATGAACAACAAAACCAAAGAAAATCTTCACTGGGATATATATGGAGATGGTGTGACAGCACATTAAATGCCATCTCTTCACCTACTTGTGTATTCATATTCTATTCTCAACTGTTCCTAGAAAACCTAGCTTGAAGGGGCATAACAAAGCACAGCAAATTTGCCACGCACAGCTCCCTAACCCTTCTCCCACGGCTAATAGTCCTAGGCTTAATCTACACCGAGCAGGATATAGTGGTATGAAAGCAGCATATGGTATGTATCAATAGACCCCAACAGTTGTCAGTGCACTTCAATACCGCTATAAAACAGTAGTGTGGCTCCTGCCTTTTATATACTGCTTTCATACCACTTCATAGTGCAATATCCTGCTTGGTGTAGATCAGGCCCTAGTCTGCCTATATTCCTCTCTCTTTCTCCCCATTACTCTTTCTCTTTACCCTCTGTACCCTTTACCCTCTGTAAGTTGCCAAGATGTCCATTTTTTTCCTGGATTCTGAAAGTAATATATATTAACTTGAGTACCAGTTTTCTTGGTAGAAAGGAGGGTTACAAATCAAATCAAATCAAATAAATAAATAAACTATATGCAACAATTTGTTTAATTTATTCAAAGTGCCACATTTTAATTTCTATGGTTAAATGTCTGAATTGAAAACAATTATTATTATTATTATTATTATTATTATTATTATTATTATTATTTTGGTGAGTACTTTCTGTTTTGGTCTTAGACAATGCTGTCTCATTCACACCAAAAATATAACATCACCTTCCAGAAATAAACACTTGGCCAAAATCAGCCTGTAGGATGCAAATTTCAAAAGTCTAGATCTTCCATTATGAGTTGTATTCAATCCTTCTTTCAAGGTATTGCTATTCAAAGTTTCTTCCCTCCTAAAAAGCCACTTAACGGATTTACAGCTTTCCTTTCTCTTCTCTTAACCTGACAGTGCTACCTCCTGTATAATCCTTCTTATGGCTGCCTCCCCCTCTTCTTTCTCCATCAATGGCCATTACAGATTATTCATACATGCTTCTACATCACTGCATATCTTATCACTCGTGGCCAAGTCACTCATGGCCACCATAGGGTTTCATTGTTTGATGAGGGAGACTGGCTTTCGGCACTCAGGTTTCCCCCATATTTATTATATTTTCATTTGATTTTGTGTTTGTACATGCCTGGGTACTGGACAGCTGAAAGGCCCAGATATGGAACTCCTCTCCTGTTTAGATACTGTGGTGGGCAGAGACGGAAGTGATCATTACTGCTGCAACCTGTATTGCTGTAATACATTTTAGACTGCGGCCCGGCAACACCGCATCTTATGCAGGGCTTGTATTAGTATGTAAGCTGCAGCAGCTGCCCTGTCTTGATGGTGCCAGTGGCAGCCTGGTTCCAGCCAACTGTATTGGGAGGTGGTGGCAGCCAATGCTACCACAAAATGTAGTGTTGCTGGCAGGCTACTCCAACAGTAACCTGGTGCCTGATCCCAGCCCACTGCCCTGAGTCTGTCTGATTCACTCACAGCTTTGAATGGCAGCCCCAGCATGCGGACTGAGCACAGCATGGGGAGGGACACATATGTGTCGTGTGTGTGTGTGTGTGTGTGTGTGTGTGTGTGTGTGTGTAAGGGAGGGAGCTGAGACAGGTTGAGAAAGGAAGGATAAGAAAGGGAGAGAGATTGAGGTGCATGGGTGTATGAATGAGAGATTTGTGTAAATATACACATGGGAGAGTTGGCTAATTTAGTTGATTGATCTGTTCATGGTGGAATTTGAGGTTTTTTCTCCATGAGTTCACTTGATGTATTGGGTTTTGGATTACTTCCTTGCCTGTTCTGCTTTCCATGAGTTTCTGCTCTCAGCCACAGATTTGCTGATTGTCATTCAGATCTCCTATTGGGTCATCATACTTGGGATCAGGAATTTTGAGTCATGAAGGAAATTCTTTCCCAACATAGATAGTTGTGGTATGTGGTTTAGCTCACTTGCTTGAGTTATTTGTGCTTACTTGCTCCATAGTGCAAAGGAAGAAGTGGGTCTCTGGCTGGTGCTAGAAGATAGTGATTCCCTTTTTTTAAAATAATGCATTTTGACCCATAGACCGTCTCCAATTTTCTTTGATATAATTGGCATGACATATATTGTGTAACAATTGCTGATAATTGTTCATCCTTAAAAAAATCTTTTTAAAAAATAAACAGGGTTGCTATTATTATTATTATTATTATTATTATTATTATTATTATTAATCTCTTTCCTTGCTCGTAGTGGTTTTTCTAGGTGAACATGACAGGCGTTGCCAAGTACTGATTCAGAAATTTCCTGAGTATTGAACATGTTTTAAGTATTACTGCTTTCTGGATATTGGTGTGGATGTATTTTAGTAGGCCTAGTTTCTGAAGGTTTTTTGGAAAAAAAATTTTTTTGATGTGATGCCGGTGACTGATGTGATTAACGGAATAACTGTAACCTTTTCCTGTTACCATAGTTCTTTAACTTCCATAGGCGGTGGTATATATTTTCCTCCCTTTTCCTCTTCCTTTTCTGCAACATTTTTGTCATTAGGTATGGCTATGTCAATGAGGTAGGTGTGTTTTTCTTTTTTGTTTATGACTGTTACATCTGGTTGATTACAAAGTATTGTCTTGTCCCAGAATTGTTATGTTCCAGCAAGATAATATGTTAGTGCATAGTGTAGCTTGCCTTGCCTTGCCTTGTCTGAGTGTATCTGGATCTCCTAGGCTCTAAAAGCATCTTTCTGGAGAGCACCTCCTGGTTGCATGATCCACAAGGCCAGGATCTGGTGAGTACACAGTTGTTCTTGACAGGAGGGGCTTGCACTTGCTAGAGTAAGGTGAACAGTTGTGAAGAGGCTGCAGTCCTATATTCATTTATATTGATAGTAAGCTTTATTGAAATCAATGGGAGTTGTTTCTGAGGTTTCTTTGGGCAGTTTTCTTTGGGTCCCTGATTGGGATTTCTGTTCTCTGCACATTGAGACAGTGTAAATTCAGGAGCTATTTGGATAAAAGAAGAGAAAGAACTTTGTCCAGCACTGTGATAATGGGCATCCATTCTGGCCTTCCTTTGTATTTCTATCAATGATGGTCTTGTTTGCATGGCTAATGAACCAGAGGTATAATGTCAATTTTTTTAGATTAGTTTCTCATTGATAAGCCAGAAGTTAGAACAAGCTAAGAGGTTCTAGTGTGAAGTGACTGCAACATGCCTTTAGTTCATTTTGTTCCATGACTAATGTTTGCAGTGTAATAGTATTTTACACTCTTTCTGAATGCTAGGTTGCTAGTTTGTTGTACTAGATTTTTCTGCACTTGTCAATTGCTTTCTTTGTTCAGTGGTATCAGTATGCTAAATCTGTGAGTATGGATATGAGAAAGGTGATGGGGAAAGAGTGTTAAATGTTAGGAAAGGTACGACTATGGTCATCCAGTGAAGGATTTGCAGTGAGAAAAGTTATTTGAGGGAAGGGGAGACTGTATCGCACAGAGAATAGCAAAAGCTTCAAAGTACAGCAAAAGCTACAAAAATAAGAGTGAGTGAAGTTAATTTCAGATACATTGAATGTCTCACTTGTTCTTTATCTCAGTGTTTTTAACATTAAGATGTTATGTAGAATAGGTTTGTCTTAATTGTGTGCTGTGAAATCAGACATTTGACCAAGGCCATGTTCGGGTGGGCACGCCCCCTGGAGGCTCTACATGTTGGTGGGCACGCCCCCTTGGGATGGCCACATTGTCCTCCTTTTTGGTTTCCAAAATATGGTCACCCTACATATATAATATATGAATAAATTGCTTGGTCCCAGGGAACTTGTAAGCACATGAAATACCTGTACATCTTAGTTGAATGGGGAGTTTTCTGCGGGCTCCACCCGTTCACAACTCAGTGGCACTTTTTTATTGCTCTGATTCTGCCACAGGTGCTTCTTTTCCACCCTTTGACTCCACTAGGCTCCATGCTTGGGCACGCTAATTCTGGATCGAAGTCACAGAGCTTAACCTTTTGGATACGTTTAGATACCAGAATTTTGCTGAACATCATTTAGAAATCCCAGATATAGATCAGTCGCGGTTTTTCTCAATACAAATGCAGTTACGGATGGAATTGCATAGGGCATAATATGAATTAGGCGATGGAGATACAGCTCACATTGACCGATACTTGTGTCTAGGGTGTGTTTTCCAGCTACTATGCTCATGGAAATGGCTGCTAGTGACTGTAACAGTGACACTAAGGTTTCTCTCCCTGACAAGGAAACAATTGTGAAAAGAAAATAACCTGTCTTGTATGTGTGAATCAGCCTTCCATGAATTATCAACCAATGATTGCTGAATGAGGAATATGTATGATATTCTCGTGTAAATTCGCCCTTATGCTTAGATGGCAAGAGTCACCTCCTTTCTGGCAGCACATGTGCTGCTCCAGTGTTTGTGTAATTCTCGCTCTGATCTCTGTTCACTGAAGGCTGCCATTGAAATCATCTCCATTTTGCCAACACAATGTCTCTATGAAAGTTCAAAAGCATTTTCTAAAACAGAGGCAAAATTCTTCATAACTAAATGCGCCTCTATTTGTGGTCTTAATTTTTCTTTTCTTAAAAAGACAGTGGGAGGAGGGGACTTTGTTGATGTAGACTTCTGTTGCAGAAATATAGTAAAAAATAAAGAAAGACAGAAGCAAACACTGTTCTGGACTAGCCTCTACTGTACACCATACTCCATTTTCTCCTCTGTTTAGGTGTAAATAATACTTGATGTGCAGGAAGCTCCCCCTTTCATATTCATTACTGTCATAGGTTTGAAAAGAAAAAAGCAGAGGTCATTTATTAGAGGCTGATTTTCATGCAAAACACCCTGTGGTTGCTGTCACTCAGAGCGACTTAGTCTACGCCCTCAGCCATCTATTAGCAGGGCTTCAGGTCATAACCTTTTGTGGCATTTGGAATTCTAGAACCTCTGATTAGTGCAATATTTACATATCCTTCAGAAAAAAAATGTAGCTCTGTAGAAATGCATGAAGTCTTGTAAATTTGTTTGGCCTTTTGTCTGGAATATGAATGGACTCTGAATTCAAAGTAGGGTGCATTAAACTATATTTGTTCCTCATGTTATAGCTGCTCTGTTAATGTGCTACCAGTTAACCCATTGAAGACAGACTGCCCTTTCAAAATGGACTCCTAATGGAGTAGAAATAACAGTGGCCAGTACAATTAGCAGGCAAAAGCATACACCATCTAACTTGAGTGCAGTAATCCCTTTTGCATGTTTTTTCCCCAGCAAAGAAATATTCATGCCTGTAGCAAGCTTGATTTAAAGGCCCCAGCAGGGAATCCACGGGGTGAAAATTTACTGGAAGTTGTTAGAACATCACTGAATTATTGTATCAGCAACACTAGGAAGAAATCAAGAATCATGCATTATCTTTTTCAATAACATGGGAGAGCCATTCATTTGCATTGCTGAATCAATACAGTATTTATTTATTTTTGTTTGAATTCAAAAATTAACCCAATTGACAATATTCCTTTTTAAAACAACAATGTGGAGATACTATTATTGAATCTTAATGCAATCGCCTGGTTGGTATATTCATGAAATTCATATAATTTCCCAGATGCTCATGTGTTTCAAACTGAATGTGACCTGTCTCAGGTAAGCAAGTGGAAAGTTTTCTATGGGACATAACTGAAAGAGACGGTGAGCATCCATTCATCTTTCTTTTTTAAAAACTTGATTTTGGCTCAGACTGAAATAAACTCACAGAAGTGGTTACTTTTGGTTGAAAACAGTGGCAATGTGTCTTCCAGTCTTCTAAATCAGTGAATTAATCTGGCAACCAAAAGATGGCCTCAGATTCCCATGGCTTCACTGTGGCACTGGGGAAAGTTAAGAGAAGAAATCTAGTAGTCTGTCTCTCAACAGTGACATAAAATGGGCCCTGGTCTAATCCAAACAGGCAGGCTTCACAACTCACTCTTCATATGGTACTTGGCTCTGGCTGGTGACTGTGGAGGATGGGATGTTTTATATTAATTTGATGGGCTGTTGAGATTTGTTTATTGGTGGGAAAGCAGGGACAACTTTTATTCTCTCTCTCCCTCAACCTACTTGGTTAAGAATGCCTGAAGTTATAGTTTACCTTAACTACTTTTCTAGCCTCAGCCTAAACTATTGTGCTTGTGTAAGTATGTGAATTCCCTTAGAGTGGTTTCTGGCCATCTTTTCTGGATTCTTCTGAGTGGCTCCTCCAAGAGGGAGGGACTGTGGCTCAGAGCACGTACCTCCCATGCAAATGGACCCAGGTTCATTCTCTACTTAAAGATCAGCAGGTCACCCTTCCTTGGCACTGCCATATTCTACCTAAGTGCACACACAAGACATGTGTTAATCCTTTCATAACGAAAAGTGCTAAAGACGCTACAAGTCTGTATTTTGATTTATGTATGCAATTGTAATTTGCAGGTACCTAACTGAATGGAAGTTCTAAAATAAATGACTAAAATATTACACTCCCACTTTCAAACTGCTAATGTAATTGATAAAAAACACACGCAAAGAAAATCATGGTTCTATTACGTTTTTTATTACTAATGATGTTCCCTGAATTGACATAGCCAAGAGATTCCATGACAGACGTAATGCTACCATTTTTATTCATTTGTCTGATTTTCAGCACTTGGAAAAGGGTGCATTGTGCTTCTGCCTGTAATAATAAATCTGATACCATCATTCCTTAAGTTTATAGCTCTTTTCTTTTTAAACATAGGCAAGCCTATGCCACAACAGATTCTGTGCCTACAGCTGGAAAATTATACCATGACTACATTTAACTGACATTTGGTTTTGTTAAAGAGGAGAGGCAGGAGGACTAAAAATAATTCTATCGCTCACCAATGGCTTCTATCATTTGCATTACTTAAAACAGCATTTTCCAAGGGGGTGGGTATGTAAAGCAGATAGACAAGAAGAATATTGCTCAATGGAATTCATGGGATTTTTTTACATATATATAAATGGGTTCAATGTGTCCTGGATTTCAACTTCTGTATGCTGGCATTATTTAAGTACTATCATTACCACTGGGAATTTTGCTGTTCAGGGGCTGCACTCTTTTTAACCCCTATGCAAAAGTATTCATATTGCCAGGTTTGGTAGGTAGTCAGGTCATACGCTAAAGCAGAATAAAGATTGTGGGAAGGGAAATTCAGCCAAATCAAACAGGGAGTCAGAACAAAATTCATACAAATTAAATGTTTGGTGGTGGTTTTCAGTAGATTTTTTTTCACTGTTTATCCACATATACGTATCTCACCCTGGGACCGTAACGTGAAGGGTGGGCTATACATTTAAATAATAAATAAACAGAGGACCAAAGAGGGGTGAGCAGGAAATGGAGGTGGGCAGGGTGAGATGAATAAGGGGACCAGATGAGCAGATAGGTGGGTAGACATCAGAACTGGCCGAAGATGCTCCCCCCACATTCCACCTACAGAAGCTTGGCAGTTGAGTTTTTAACTCAGCACTGGTTGATGGGACAGTATCTTCTACTTCACGGGAGGATAGCAGGTTAGCTCAGGGAGAGCAGGGTAGGCTGCCTGGAACACACCATTCTGTCCTCTAGCAGAAGGAATGACCAGAAGTCTTCCACTGCTGTGGTCACATCACCAAGCATCTGCCGCCTGAAGTAACTGCCTCACTCTGCCTAATGGAAGGCCATAGAAAGATATTGGGGAGATAGGAAAGCAAAAGCTTGGTCCTTGCTGAACAGGTCAATGGCTCAGAATTAAGATCCAACTCAGGCTTTGATGTTGCATGACAAAATAGCACTGGTTCTCTATGGCCCTTTCTACACCTAAGGATTATCCCAGGAAAATGGAGGGATCATCCTTGCCTGTTCCCGGGATCCCCTGTGTGTCATTTGCATGCACAGGGATGATCCTGGAACAAGCCCTAGAAAAAAGGCAGGTGTAGAAACGGCCTATGTCACCTGACAGGCAGCTGAGTTTAGCAGGGCTTAGCCTGGGTTGAGCAGAAAGTAGACTTGCTTTGTCAGTAGCTCCTACAGCCAGCTTCAGCTGTGCCCAAGAGCCTGCGGAAAATAGGCACTGTGTAGTTGCAGCTCCATCTTCTGGCCAGTTGCCTCTGTGACAGACAGAATAAGAAGCCAGTATCTGGTTGCTAGAGTGTCTCTCTCGTTTGAGAGATTCATACAAACAAACAAACAAAATGACGATAATAAATACAGCACTTAAATATCTAGCTATAGAATGTTCATACAGTGAACAAGCAAGGGAGAAACATTATTTCACAAGCCAAATAGTTCGAAAATTGAAAGGCCTCTCTTTCTCCACAGAGCAGTTCAGTTCCCTTCTTCTCACAAATGCAGAAAGATTCTCCCCACAAAAACAAGACTCTGGCCAGCTCCCTCCCCCTTAAAACTTTCACTTCCATTGAAAGAGTAGGGGGAAGATGCCTTTCAATATTATGATTCAATAAACAAAAAACCTACAGTTTACAAAACAACGTTAAGGATTTAGTTTTCCACCAAGCACCAAAAAGCGGGGAAATTGGGAGTTAAGGCTCACAAGCCTTAATGCCACATCCTCCCTAAGGAAGCAGAAAGTACCAGTGAAATTCTCATTCTCCCAAAGCAGATAAACCATGAGGACAGGATGGAGAATAGGATATGCAGAGGTAACTGTGGGGTTGTGGAAAACTGATGACAAACAACTTAGAGCCACCTACTTCTTTTTTTGTTTAGAGCAGCCCTTCCCCAACCTGGTGCCCTCCAAAGGTGTTGGACTACAACTCCCATCATTGCAAGTCAATATGTTCCATGGTCAGGAATGCTGGGATAGCAGGATGGGGAATGTGCGGCAGTGGCAGCGACTCAAGGCAAGCCCCCACCCCACCCCACTTACCTGCTCCATCGTCACTGGGCCCGGGCTTGAACTAAGTGCCCTGCTCCACCCAGAAGCAAAGCCGCACCTGCAGCCTTGCTTCTGGGTGGACCCGGGGGCTCGATTAAAGCCTGGGCCCGGCACTGATGGAGCAGGTAAGCCCCTCCCCCGTCCTGCCTGGCCCCTTACCTGGACCTGCCGCTGCAAGCCCCCCCCCCCACTTACCTGCTCCGTCATGGCCGGGCCCGGGCTTGAATCAAGCCACAGTGCAGCTGCAGGTGAAGGCAGCCTTCATATTCATCCAGAACTAGGCTGGATCTACACTACTGCTTTAAAGCGCTTTATAACAGTTTTATAGCGCTTTAAAGCAGTTAAAGCGCTTTATAACTGTTATAAAGCGCTTTAAAGCAGTAGTGTAGATCCGGCCCTGGGCTGCCAGTTGCACTTACCAGTGAGCAAACTGACCTGGAAGTTTCAATAGTTGTCCGAGACCATTGCCTGACTTGCCCTGGCCTTTTAGTGCAGCAAGGTTTCTTTAGCTGGTGTTCCTGGTAGGGTGGCCACTTAAGAATTGCCAAAAAAGAGGAAATGTGTCACCAAAAAAAGAGGATGCCAATTTGCATAAATTTGCCCATGCTACTTCATATGTATAGATGCCAATTTAGAAATATTTATAATTCAAATATAAATACTATACATCTCACCAGAGGATAGAAGATGGTGAGGAGGCTTTGCTCACTCTGCTGTCCATGTGCTATAGGTGGACATCTTCAAGACCTAGCTGCTTCATCTGATGGTTCTTTATC
Organism: Elgaria multicarinata webbii; assembly: GCF_023053635.1. Taxonomy (NCBI): domain Eukaryota; kingdom Metazoa; phylum Chordata; class Lepidosauria; order Squamata; family Anguidae; genus Elgaria; species Elgaria multicarinata. Next base: position 43,396,876 of record NC_086177.1, on the reverse strand, counting down.
TGGACTTGGACTGGAACCCTGGACTTGGATTGGACACCTTCAAAGTAGAGGACAGTCCTTTGGCAGCCCTTCAAATAGAGAACTGTCCTCTATAAAAGAGCATCCTGGACATATGGGCATCCTGGTTCCTAGTTTCCCTGTAGTTGGCTCCTATATTCAAAAGTGGGTTGTGATATGAAGTGGGTTGAAATCCCTTCCTCCATTTCTGTTACCATATGCCACAACATTGGGACCACCAATTTTTTTTATAAGGGGTGTGTGTGTGCGTGCGTGCGTGCAACTAAGGAAAAATGTTGTGCGTTGTTAAATAGACATTTCAAACTTAAATGTTGCAAATTGCATTCTCTTAAAAGTGTTGTAAGAATTACATTTTAAACTGCTGCTGTGTTTAATGTTTGTAATTGGATTGTTTTATGTCTTTTAAATTGTTTTATGATTTGAGGGATCTTTTGTAAGCTGCCTTGTAAGCTGTGGATGAATGAGTAGTTCAACATCTCCAGTAAATACATGGCTTTGAACCAAGGTCTCTGAGGGCTACATGCCATGCACTAGACCACACTAAGGCTGAGTTAGCTTTTCAAACTCTTGAGATTTTAGCCTGAATTTGGGGGCAAACCCCCACATTTTTCTTTCATATGTTTATCGGGGAGCTGCAATTTTCAGGGGACAAAACTCCATCAAAGCTCCCCTGCCCTTTTGATTGACTAATGGTCACCATTTTCTTTTTCCAACTGGGCCCTGTTCTGAGGGACAGTCTGAGAGGAAAAAAAATGTTGCCCTCTAGAAAAAGGTGCTATTTCCTCATGGAAATGCTCCTCAGAACTGGGCAGTCTGTTAAAAAATACATATGGTGATGTCACAATCAGAACTATTAATGATATGAAAGAGAGCAGCCTTCTCCCTCTTTCACTTGGGTTTTCGACACCGCAGAAACTCAGTTCCAGTTGTGATGCATAAATGTAATCCCTATGTGACATCTTCTCAGATCACCATTTGACCTGCTGTAAGCGTAACCCCTAAAACCATGGTATACATGACCATGTTAGCCTGTGGGCTGACCAACAAGGCCCACAGTGGACTGTGAAGCAGGCATAATAATATTGGATAATATTATTATTATTAATAACAACAACAACAACAACAACAACAACAACACTTCACATGTATCCAGATTTTTTAACATTATTGGGCAAGACACCCTCAATGGGTCCTCTCCCTCAGTGAGTCTACCTACTCACTCCAAGTGCCACCAAGTGATATTGCTCCTCCTCCTCCTCCTCTTTCTCATCATTGCTACCATTTGCTTGACAGTCAGGGAGCTAATGAGCAAACATCTATAGCTTCTCCTCACCACTCACCTTGGCCAGAGTGAGAGGTGAACAAGCAGGTTGCAATAGTGAAGAGGAGGAGCAAGTTCAAGTGGGGCCTCTCCTGGACATGGACCCTCAGCAGATGCCCAACGATGCTTACCTCTGACACTGGCCATCTATGCATTGTCTAGTTGTAAGCCCTGCAACAACTCTTTATGATAAGTCAGTATTATTACTCTCCATATTGCAAATGTGAGGCTGTGGCTGAGAGAAAGAGAGGCTTAAGTTGCTTAAGGCAAAGTGGTGAGTTCTTGGCAGAGGCAAGATTCAAACCAGAGACTTCCTGATTCATAGCTCAGTCTTTTAAACAGCCACTACCATGAAAATTTGCCTGAATGTATGAAGAAGAAAAAACCCACCTTCCTTAAAATTGCTCCTTGGGAGAAAGAGGTGGGAGACAATTTACCACACTTCATCTGCACCGATCATGGGCATGAAATGGCCACGTTGAGGGACAACGGATCCACAGTGGGTGAAAGTCCTTCCTGTTTTATTATGTTAGGGAGAAGGATAATGGCAGCAAGTCTTGATTGTTACAAAGCTGTTTCCCCTTCGACCACATTAGTTAAAAAGCTCAATGATTTGGTGCGGAAAGAGGAGAAAAGAAACAGATGTTTTAAAAGCTCCAAGTCAAACTGTTTGGAAGGTGTTTGACATATGGGAGAAGGCAATGCTTTTATGGATAGAGTGAACTTAGATATTTATTCCTTGCACCAGCAGAAATTTGGAGTAGAATTCTCTCTCTCTCTCTCTCTCTCTCTCTCTCTGTGCCTATAGACAGCCCCTGTTCTGGCACAGACAGTCAAACTAAGTTGATATGTACCATTTCCCTCTTTTCCTATTTAAGTTGGAGCCCAGTCAAATATTTCCTTTAACCCCATAAAGTATTATTATTTTTCTGTAGCCCTGGCTTTCAAATGAAAGTGTGCCTGGGTTGAGTATTCCATATGGGTTTGATAAAAGTAGCAGGACATTAATTTTTTTGTAAAAACCAAAGGGATGGAGAGGAAAAGGTTTTAATGATTATTGGCATTATACAGTACATGGAAAGTCCTGCATAGCTTAATATTTGAGTGGCACATTAGCAGTCAGGAAAACAATTATTCTTTCACTGAACCACTATTTCAGATCTGCCTGGGAACAATCCACTCGGAAGTTACCTTGAGAAAACAACATTGAAAGAATGTCTCCTATCCTTATGCAGGCCTTACTCAATTTCCCCCTATGAGGGAAGGTTACATCAGCTGGGATTGTTTAGCTTGGAAAAAAGGAGGCTAAGGGGAGACATAATAGAGGTGTACAAAATAATGCATGGTATGGAGAATGTGGATAGGGAGACATTTTTCTCCCTCTCTCAAAATACTAGAACCCAGGGTCATCCCAGAAACTGATTGGTGGGAGATCCAGGACAAATAAAAGGAAGTAGTTCTTCACACAGCGCATAGTTAAATTATGGAATTCACTACCACAAGATGTAGGATTGGCCACCAATTTGGATGGCTTTAAAAGGGGGTTGGATAAATTCCTGGAGGCAAAGGCTATCAATGGCTACTAGCCCTGATGGTTGCGTGCTATCTCCAGTATTCGAGGCAGTAAGCCTGTGTGCACCAGTTGCTGGGGAACATGGATGGGAGGGTGCTGTTGCACCATGTCCTGCTTGTTCATCCCTGGCCGATGGCTGGTTGGCCACTGTGTGAACAGAGTGCTGGACTAGGTGGACCCTTGGTCTGATCCAGCATCAAGACCCTTCTTATGTTCTTATGAGTGAAACATACACTGGACAATAATATCCTAGTGCAGCTTTCCTGAACCTCGTTCCCTCCAGACATTTTGGATTTCAGCTCCTGTCAGCCGCAGCCAGCATAACCAATGTGAGGAATGCTGGGAGTTGTAGTTGAAACTATCTGGAGGGCTTCATATTGAGGAAGACTATCAGATTGGATTGTGCCTTGTCTCAAATTTTAAAACTAACCCATGCAAATGTTATTATGCATTTCCATCTTTTCCTTCTCCTGAAGTATTCTCTTGAGTGAGCCTTAGACAAATTTACTACTAATAAAACTGCCACACAAAGCAGGATGATTCTGCAACTGGTCACCATTTCTTTTAGCTAAGTGCGCTGAATGAAATCGCAGGTATAGAATCTGACATTTTACATCAATACATTTACTTGAAGTTATAAAAGACTGCATGTCAGAGGCTGTGCCCCAAATTGTATAAAAAGCCCAATCTGTTTACATAATGTTCCCAGAAGACTGACACCTGCAAAATAGATTAAAAAATAATGTGTTCCACATATTACATTTTATTTATAAGTGTTATTGCAAAGTATTAACCGATGTAGTAAATGCAGATCCCTTAACACTTTTAAAGAGGCCTGCACTACAGTTGTGAAGCAAAAGAGTTTTAACTGCAACTGTAAGAAATGACTGTACATTTCTTTAAAAAAAAAAAACCGAAGCCTTGTACACCTTTTCATTTCTCCTCAGCACATCAAGAAATAAAATATGCTTAACTCTTGATTCAGTTAAAAGTAACCATATTACCAGCTTTTGGGGGCATCCAATAGGGAAGGCAACAGACTCTTTTACACTCCACCTCCTGGTGTTTCAGACCACATGTAACATTATTCCTGAAGAGAATTTATCTCTTTGGTCAACACATTGGTTCTGCTCTCCAGGCAATTGTTGTTGCAGGGCCGACCCTATTATTAGACAAAGTGAGGTGGCCGCCTCTGGCAGCTGATTCTGTTTGTCATAATAGGGCAGCAAATTGCTAGTTATTTAATTTATTATTGTATTTTTACTGGGAGAGAGAAAGAGAGACACTTGTGGGATTTTCTGCCTCAGGTGCCAAAATAACATAACCAACCTTGGGTACTATCAAACTAGGCTGGGTCACGATTTCTTGCTCAGCCTTTAGGCTGGTGCTGTATTGTTATGATAAATAACTAAGGCTAAACTCCTAGATGTACTTACCTGAGAGTAAGTCTTATTATACACAATGAGGCTTACTTCTGAGTAGACATGTATAGGATTGCACATATGAACATAAGAAGTGCCAGGCTGGATCAGACCAAGGGTCCACCTAGTCCAGCACTCTGTTCACACAGTGGCCAACCAGCCATCAGCCAGGGATGAACAAGCAGGACATGGTGCAACAGCACCCTCCCACCCCCACCCATGTCCCACATTAAATGGGCCAATACAATGGGCGCACATAAAAGGCCCTCTTCCCCAAAAAAGAAGAAAAGAGCAGAGTCAGCACTCTTTAATCTGACAGCCCTGTTTTAATTACTATGAGGTATAAAAAGGAATCTTATGTGATGTTAAAATATACAGTCTTTTTGCCATGGAATATTGAATACATTCAAAACCAGGACTTTAAACCTTGAACCTCTCTCTCTCTCCATTCATCTGCAGTGAGATCTTTGTCTCCTATGTGGCCTCATCCTCACATTACTGGTACATGTTTATATGCTGGGGTTTGGCCCTGTGTCATAGAGTGTGGTCATAATATGATTCAAAGCTCTATGTCAGTCATACATTACCAAGATGACATGGGACCCAACCATGAGGAACTGAGGTACTAACCTTCGTTGTTAATATGAAAATGGGCTCCATCTGAGTTACATTGGCCTGTTCAGCAGAATGACCCTTTATAAAATCTCTCAATTGTCTGATTCACAAAGGGCTGAACAAGACTGGTGGCCACTTACACAACACTAGAAAAAGAAAAAAAGAGGAAATGTACCTTCCCAAAAGAATGCAACGTTAGCATATTCTGATTTATATGGATAGATGGAAATTTTAAAATAATTACTATAATTTCAATAGAAATATAATAGGTTTCACCATAGTGGGGGGAGGGATGTAAACAGGTGACCTGTGTGCCTGCTCAGTCTGCTGTCAAGTTGCTAACTGTTGATGGTCAGTGTCACGGCCCCTGCTCTCCCTTTGTGTGGTCCTTTCTCTTTAAACCAGACTTGGATTGGACGGCCCTTCAATTGCTACACTATTTGATAGTGACACCATTGTTCTGCATCACACAACGCTAGCTCTGTTCCATTGCAGAACAGCCTCTGGGATTCTCAAAACACAGACTTGTTCTAGCAAGCACGGAGGGGAACCAACATGGTCGCGGAACTGCATGTGCGCAGTCACTGCCCAATGTATACCATGGCTTAAAACCCATATTGTGCAAGCAGATGCCCACTCGTGCAATGGGAGTTTTTCTTACCCTCCTCCCCCCGTGCAGCTCCCCCATAAACCTACTCTGGAAGATCCCCCCTATTCTTTGGAGCAAATTTGGAGGATGCAAAGGGGTTGAAGAGAGCCAGTGTGGTGTAGCAGCTAAGGTGTTGGACTGGGAGTCGGGAGATCCAGGTTCTAGTCCCCACTCGGCCATGGAAACCCACTGGGTGACTTTGGGCCAGTCACAGACTCTCAGCCCAACCTACCTCACAGGGTTGTTGTTGTGAGGATAACATGGAGAGGAGGAGGATTGTTTTATTTATTTATTTATTTATTTATTTAAAATATTTATATCCTGCCCTATATCACTAAGATCTCAGGGCGGCGTACAGATAAAAACATACATTACAAAACAATAAATGTACACAATATGTACACCACCTTGGGTTCTTTGCGGAGGAGGGGAAGGTGGGATATAAATGTAATAAATTAAAAAATGAAATAAAGGGAAATTTGATCTGCTAGTGGTATCCATTCCACTTTTGGCTACAGCACAGTGGGAAAAATGCTCAACATATACAACGAGAATTTCCATCAAAGTGTGACGCACTGAGTCATCTAGATGGGAATGGGACAGTCTCTGCACATGCTGAGTGAGCATGCCCATAACGTGGGAAAACGTTGCGCAGGATGCACATATGCCTCCTTTCAAAATTCTTTTGGGCTGGCAATTGGGCAGTGTGCAGCAGCCTAGCTCACCAATAGATTTTGGGCTACAGCTACAACACTGTGAATGGTCATATGGGCATCTTGTGGCATCATTTGGAGTTGTGACGTACAATTTTTTTAAAGGATAGATCAAGTGAAAAATAGGCGGTTGAGCTTTGCATTTCTTTGTTTTAGAGAGTTATATCACCACTGTCTTAGCCATCTAAAATCATGATGGTGTCATGGCTGGCATATAAGAAGAGAAGAAACATGCATAGTATATGCCCTATATAATAAGTGATGGAGTCTACATTATCTGCCTACGTTGAACTTCTTTAAAAAAAGAAAAAAAAAGAGAGAAGAGAAATAATGAGACAACTTCACAGCATTTTAGTCCACATTCTGTTTCTTCACCATACAAGCTCTCAAAGAAATGCAAAGCACCATTGAGCAGTTCAAAGACATTGTGCTCCAAATGCAACTGCAAATTCAAGACATACTGACATGTTGAAGGCTGGATAGCTCTATTGCCGGGGTTGGGGGGCGTGGGGGGAGGTACGAATAGGGAAAATAAAGAGAGAGAAAATTCCCTGAACAAAATATAACACACAATAATCTGGTACCTCTATGCAGGGTCGGCTTCATTCATTTTGCTCACTGGAGGTCCCCGAGTATAATGCATCCCATAAATCTACCCAGGTTCTTCTGAGCAGCTAAAACATTACTCAGTGTAAATGATGCAGAGACTCATGCAGCTCAATGTATAAATTGGATTGAAAAGTTTGACATACTGAATTAGATTATGCTATATAATGCATCGCTAAACAATTGATATGTACATTATGTGCAAAGAGAGAGACTGGTTAACTGAATTGTACCTCCTCCTCTTCCTCCTCCTCCTCTTTCTTCTTTATTGTAGAACTTCACCTTCAGCTTGTTGCTATGTGCGCTTTTTCCTTTTTTAAATGCTGGTGAGCATAGGAATGTGTTGCAGTAAATTTCTACCCCAGTAAACAGAACATTGAGCTTAGGGTGTCATGAGGTCCACTACAGCGTCTCCATCTCCATCTTGAAAGGAAGGGGGAGCAAAGGGAAGCCTCTTCTTCTCTTGTTGCAGAAATCACCCATCATGAACTGACAGGGATTACTTGTTGAACACGCCCCCCCCCCCCGATTCCTAAATAGCAGTGCTATGCATGTATTCTCATTCTCTTAATGACTAGTGTGACAAGATATGAAAACTCCAGGGAATGGGGTTCTCAGCCTTGGTTGCCACCATTGGTTGTGCTGATAGTTTGTCCTCCCTGCTTCCCATCCTCTGGCATGGCCACTCCCTCCACGGAAGTAAGTTTTGTCAGATTGTGCCAAGCTGCACACCTGTGGCCAGATAATATTTTAAAAGGCTGCAGTTGGAGAACCACTAATGGATGCTTCATACTTGACATTTTTCCTACGTGGAAAGCACTGCTGTGGCGGCGACACCCTTCATTCTGCATGGAGATTGCCACTTCTGATGTGAGTTTACTATGTGTAGATCTGGGGTGCTGAACCTCAGGTCTGTGGGCCAAATCAGGCCTGCCTGGGGACCCAATCCAGTTCTCTGGGCTTTCCCAGATAGCCAGAACCCTTCCCTTGGCTCCACCTTCTTTCTCCTGCCAATCATTTGATGGTTTCCCCATTTTCTAAAAGGTTGAAATGCCTCTCCTAAGTCTTAGGCCATAGCTAGATGGGGCGATATCCCGCGGCAATCCCCGGGATCGTCCCTGTACATCCACATGATGCACATGGGATCCCAGGAGCAGGGAGAGATTATCCCTCCCTTTCCCCGAGATATCGCTCCACCCTTTCAGCTTGCTTTTTCCGCGGTCTCGGGATGATCCTGAGACTGTGGAGCATGTGGGTGGGCGTCGCAGTTTGCCCTGGCTCCTCATGGTTACTCTGTGCCCATTGGGGGTGAGGTGGGGGGAGCGAGAAAAAATGTTAAAAATAAACTCACCTTTTGCACACGAGTGCTCATGCTCTCATCTCCTTTAAGAAAAAAATGGCAGGTGTGACGTCCTGTTCTTCCAAGGCCGTCGTGCGCCACGTGTAAACAGAGGGGGAGATCTCGTGATAAAAATATCATGAGATCCTCACGCCTCCGTCGCGCTAGACCTGTAGGTCTAGCTGAGGCTTTAGTTACTGGCAGCAAGAGCTTTGGTCAGGGATGAAGGGAACTGTAGTTCAAAAACATCTTGATGGGAACGAGTTCCCCATTCCTGTAAACAGAAATACATTTTAAAACACTGTTAGGAAGAAAAAAGTGAAAACAGACTTCAGAGCCCTTTGTCATCAGTGTCTTATGAGTTAAAAGTCCAAAAAGACCAAAGGGAGGGAAAGAATCATTCAAAAACAAAACAAATGGATTTTTTCAGCGATTCAATTTGTTCTGAGCCTATTGGTGAAGATCTACATTCATTTCAAAAATTGTATCCTCTATAATTGCTACTAGGCCTCTGCTGATCCAATGCTGATTGCAGTTCAGAATCTTAAATCTTTGTACTCTGCCTGGAATGTTATTAAATATTAGGCTTCAGTGTGATTTGTTTTCCCACTGCTTTACTTGGAACTTAACTACCACTCACCACCAGGAGACCTTGAGCAGAAGTCTGTGGCAGATTTAATCTCAATTTGTTCAACTAAAAATGCAAAATTAAAGAAAAAGGAGGAAACTTGAATATTGCCAGAGTGCATGATTGATAACATTGTGTCATTTGGGGACATTTAATATTATAAACTGAATTCTATGCTACTCTAGCCTAATAGTGACATATTTAACATTTTAAGGCTGCATATAATAATTTTATGGGACAAAACGGTTATTATTAGAAGATTATACTGTAGTACTTTGTCAAATCCTTGTATGTGAACATAACATGCATAGATGAGAACTACAACCAAATAATTGTAAGAAACTGATTTCTTTTGAGAGCAGCAATTAAATCCATTCTCTTATCTTACTATGTCATTGAATCATCCCAAAGGTTTCAGGTTAATGTCTATTATAAAATAAAATAATCGTTGTGATACTGAAAAGTCCCCTGAAGGAAGGGAAATGATGGCAAAACTTTGGGAAGCTAGGTGTGAGTCCAGATACTTTCATCGTAGCTCCCAGGTTGGTGGGGCTAACAATCATGGGCAGATGTCAGATTAGGATGACAAAATTGCAGGTTATTAGTAGTATCCTTCGAGCCTTGCCACTTATAGAGCCTGCTTCAGTTGGACACCCGCCCCCCACAGGGCTAACATCATCATCTTGTAGGGAAGAAGGAGGAGCTGTTGGTTTGCCCCTCCATTGGGAGATGAGAGGACAGAGCAAGGCCTTCCCACCAGCCTAAACAGTCTCCTTAATTTCTTTTTATTTTCTCCCTCTTCCCTCCACATCCCCTTTTCCTTGTGTGTCTTGTCTTTTTTAGAATGTAAGTCTGAGGGTAGGGACTGTCTTCTTTATTGATAAATTGTAAGCTGCTCCGAGAGCCTTTTGGCTGATAAAAATACTCTAAAATAAATAAATAAATAAATTATAGAGTTGCGGGGCATACGGCCGCTGGTTCTCTCTGAGGTGGTAAACCTGTGTCTGCCTTGTAGCATTCAAACTACAAGCCAAAGCTCAGCTGACTGAATTTTACTCTGGTGCTTTGCACCTTGTATAGCTCCTTCAGAGTTCTGACTGGTCCTGACTGAAATCTGGAGCGGATTCTCAGCCCCATTGACTTCGGAGCCACCAGCCTCCACTGGGCAGAAGGATAGGAAAGTCCTTGATCAGTTGGACTGTCACTCAAGGTTCAGTGGATCTTCAGCAGTTCCATGATTCCAGGCCTAGTTTATCTAAATTCTGTTCAGCTTTTATTCATATTTTGTTCACTTTCTTCACGTCTAATTGGGGCGTGAAGTCATTTTAATGCACATTTCCTTTAGCATCCACCTCCCTTTTAAAGATAACTAAGAGTACCCTCCTGCCTGATCTATCCATGTGCCATGGTTGAACAGCACCAACACACAGGTGTAAAACGTCTAACCCCTTTCCCCTAGGGTGACCATATGAAAAGGAGAACAGGGCTCCTGTATCTTAAACAGTTGCATAGAAAAGGGAATTTCAGCAGGTGTCATTTGTATATATGGAGAACCTGGTGAAATTCCCTCTTCATCACAACAGTTAAAGTGCAGGAGCTATACTAGCGTGGCCAGATTTAAAAGAGGGCAGGGCACCTGCAGCTTTAACTGTTGTGATGAAGAGGAAATTTCACCATGTTCTCCATATTTACAAATGACACTTGCTGAAATTCCTTTTTCAATTCAACTGTTAAAGATACAGGGGCCCTGTACTCCTTTTCATAGGGTCACCCTACTTTCCCCATATTCGCTGAACATGAGGGGAGAATGGAATCATCCCCAATAACCCCTCCCCAAATTAGGGTTCCGCTGGCCACATCCCTCAAGCAACTACCCATACAACGTTAATGACACAGTTGTAGGTGCATATGGCTCTTTCATATGATCGGGAGCCCTGGTTTCCAGTGGTGTGGGTTTTCCAGAAAATTTGGAAACATTTCCAATGCAAATTAGGTGAATTTGCATATGGCTATTTGCATAGGAAAAGATGTTTGTTTGGGGGGATTTTTCCAATACACTCCTATTCCCAGTTTGCCTCAGAAAATGTTCTGCTGCCTCAGAGCAAGGGTAGCCCTCTTGTGGCCCTCCAGAAGTTTTGGCCTACAACTTCCACCAGCCCTCACCACTGGTTAAGCTGGCTAGAGCCAAACCAGATGAATGGCCACAAGTTGCCCTACCCTGTCCTAGAGTGATTTAATTTAGCATGTTTGTTTTACATGTATTAAATAAGCAAAAAAAAAAAAGTGTCTCATGTTCATTTTTTTGTTTGAATACACCACAATTATTTGAGCAGAAATACTTGAGGGGGAAATAAAAACACACTTAACGTAATATAAATGTTATATTATGTAGATTTTTTGTTTGTTTGAAGATTTGTAAAAAAATTATGATGATAGCATCTACTTCCCTTACATTACTTAAATTTAAAGGGGAGGGGGAGAAAGATACTGAAAACTGTTGACACACTATTTAATTTTATCAGCCCAAAGAAATGTGCATGGTGTGCAGATAACTACTCATCTGTTTTATCCAGAAGTTGATGGCAGCAGCAGGAGGGGGGTGGGGAGCAAGCACTTAAGGAATGGACCCCGCTACTTTTGAAAAACACTTCACACAAAAAACAACTGAAATGGCTCTTCCCATTTTGCTGCCCTTGAACAGAGGTCCATTTAGTTCAGTTCTAGTTTGAAGGAATTATTTCTAAATTAAATGTGGATCAATCATGGTGCAGTTGGCTTCTTCATAAGAGTACAAGGACCCATGGAAAAGATGAAGTAAAGGGGGTGGTTGCAGAGAAACCCAGGGCCTTGCTAAACCTACCTGTTAATCTGGTGGGGAGTGGGGGCGAGGCCGCGCTGCAGCTAATGTGGGCCATTGCCCAAGTCTACACGTGACACGCAATGGGGTAAGGGAAAGCACCGTCGTGTCGGCCATTTTTAAAAAAACTTAAAGGGGCCATGTGCGCAGGAGCGTACCAACTATAAGGTAAGTCTTTTTTTTAAAAAAAAAAAAAGGTTTCCCCGCTCCCCCTGCCCCTGATTTCCCCCCACAATGTCTGATGCCCCCCACCCGCTCGCCTGTCCACCCCCCACTCGCTTGCCTGCCCGCTCCCCCGTCCAGCTCCCCCACTCGCCTGCCCGGTCCCCCCGCTTGCCATGTCTGATGCCCCCTCCACCACCACCCCAGCCACGATCTCCGATCCCGCCCCCCGGCCGCAATCTCCCCACCCTGGCTCTGCTCTTCCCCCCTTCTCTCCTGCCGGGTCCGCTCTTCCTCCCCCTGGACCCCCATATCTCTCCCCCGTGATTTCCCCCCCAGCCCAATGCACTGGCTTCTCCCGGCTACTCGCGAGTAAGCCGCATAGCTGGGAAAAGCTGCCGAATCAGCTAGACCTCCTGCAGCCCCGGGCTCAGCCCAGGGCTGCGGAAATACCGGGCCACAAGTGGATCCAGTTATCCCAGGTCAAGGGAGGGTTTAGCCCGGGCTGACCCCGGGATCCCCTGTGCATCATCAGCCCAGGCTAAACCCTCGTCTAGCAATGGCCCCAGTGAAATGCCAAACGTTACTGGTTGATGAGGCTAGCTAGTGTTACAAATGAAGAGACATGCTAAGCCACAAAGCAAAAGCCAATGAGAAAAATAAAAATGAAGTCTATGTATCCACTATTTCATTTGATGTGGAAACAAAGAGTATAGTGTTAGGACAAGAATGCAATTAGATCTCTATGTAATCGCTTATCTGCCCAGCTTCTTCCTATGTTTTGGAGTTATTGTCTGAGTTGGTTTATACCATGCCTTTCCACCAAAGTTGTAGTCTGCATCTGCCCTTGGACGATATTCTGTGGGGATAGCGCACACACCTCTACACACACACACAACCCCTAGTTATATAATGACTGTATCAAGTGTAAAGTAGAACTACTGCTTTAACTTACAGCTGATAGAAGAATGGTGTCTTCACAGCAGCCCCTGCCTCTTTTAAAAAGAGGTGCTGGTGAAGTTACATGCTTTGGGCTCAGATACAAACTTTGGGGGCTGATAAGGTTTGTCTCAAAGGGCAGGTGAGCTTTATGACCCCTAAAATCTTTCTGTTTTGGAAATAATTCAGCTCATTTCCAAGCCAAACTGATAAAGAGTGAGAGAAGGAAACTCTTCCATCTCTACTTTTAAAGCTAAGACTGATACACAAAAGAGCTAAAAAGGTAACTGTAGGGTTGTAGTCAGAACGGAGTCAATGGGTATACTGCTCCAACTAAGAATATTTAAAAACAAAGTCTTTTAATTTGTGACATAGCAACTTCCATTTGAGGGTGATGTTTTCTGGTTAAAAACTTAGTGGCATAGGGTGCGTTAAATGTAACTTAGGAAGGTACTATTTAAAGAAGATCTTAATTACAGTATAAGCACGTTAAAATTTCTGAACTTTTCAATGTTGCTATTAGACATGCACACACAGAATCTGACACTAAAAATTCAAACACATTTAAAATACCCATACTTAGGCTTGGTGAGGAAGTTCTAGAACTTTCTGAAGATTTTGAGGAACTCAATTCTTTGTGCATTTCGAGGCCCCAGCTGGAAATGTTTCAGGGCCTCCTAGTGAGGAAAATTGGCAATAGCTTTGAGGTGGTGAACTAGGTGAAATCGAAGATGGCTGCTTTGTAGCGATACGGGGTTTGGATTTTCTTCCTTACCTTTCTGTGCCAGGATGTGGAGGTCAGAATGCCACACCTAGTACTAAGTGCATGTTTTCTGAAGGAATCATTGCCCTGGTGTGCACGCAGGCTGCCAACCTCAGCAGCAGAACTCAGTGCCAAAACATATGGACTGGAATTCCTCTGCCCCCTCACGTGTCACACAACTGGTGGACTCACCTAGGAAGTTTCTTCAACTGCAATTGCTGTACTATTGGCATTGGAAACCTGAAGAATATGCATGAATGTCAAAAATTTGAATAGTGGAGTGGAGTACTTTATTGCATGCAAATGTAGACAATCTATTACATATGGAAAAAAGAGCCGGAGGACAACCCTCTCATTTATGGAGAGAGTTCTGAGTAACAGCTGAATTCTGTATTTTGAAACATGTGGGATCAACTACTGTCTGTCTGTTTCTTCATCCCAGCAATCCTACAGACAGTCCTAGTTTCAACCAAAAAGCAGCACAGCACCTGGTAGAGTTTAACCCTAAATTACAGCTTCTTCTCATGTTCCATTGTAAGTCTGACTAAATTCAGACTCAAATGGCTTCAACGTCAGCCAATACTCTGCCTTTTACTTATTAACCAACTAGCCTGTTGAAGAGTTCTGGAGAAGTCTTTGTGAGAAGTCAACTGCACGCACACTTTTTGTAACTTTTGAGTTGGCCTAATGAAGGTATTGCCCTCATGTGGATTCCTGCATTGAGCAGGGGGTTGGACTCAATGGTCTTTATAGGCCCCTTCCAGCTCTACTATTCTATAGTTCTATGAATTTTGCTTATGGCCAACACAGCCACTTTTTTGTCCCATTTATAATTATAAAATTGCAATGCAGTTTTAAATGCAGCTTACAGCTTGATTACAAATAAGTGTGAGTATAAGCTTAGAAGGAAGGTTAGGCTATTCGGTACAGTAAGGGAACACTGTTATTAAAAGGGGGTGGTAAAATAAAAGAGGCAGTACAAGGTCTAGAATAGGTATGACCAGATTTCATCCTGTCATCCACTCAGTGAACCAGATTTTTAAAAAACTGGATTTTCATTTTACAACTAATTTATGTTAGTGTTAATGCTCATTAACTAATGAGGTTAGTGCATTTGCACAAGTGCACATTACTGCTAGTGCACACGTGACTTAGCAAAAATCCCTGCCAAAAGTGAGTCTGCAAGTCCGTGTGACTCAGAAAAAAATGGTCTGCTGCGGAATCTGAACTCATTTGAATCCATTGCAGGTTCCTCTGACATCCCTAGGCTAGGATGAGACTTCTTATATGGGAGGCACACATTTCTATTATTAGACCCACAGTTCACTTTTACACTACAATATTTATAGCAGGGGTAGGCAACCTTTTATTTCAGACTAAAATTCCAATAATCCCTAACCATTGGTTATGCTAGTTGAGAATAGGCATTGTAGTCTAAAACACTTGGAAGGTGCCAGATTGCCTACCCTTGATTAGAATCATAGAATAGTAGAGTTGGAAGGGGCCTACAAGGCCATTGAGTCCAACCCCCTGCTCATTGCAAGAATCCACCTTAAAGCATACCCGACAGATGGCTGTCCAGATGCCTCTTGATTGCCTCTAGTGTGGGAGAGCCCACAACCTCCCTAGGTAATTGGTTCCAGTATTGTACTGCTCTAACAGTCAGGAAGTTTTTCCTGATGTCCAGCCAGAATCTGGCTTCCTGTAACTTGAGCCCATTATTCTGTGTCCTGCACTCTGGGAGGATCAGAAAGAGAAGCTGGCCCTCATCTGTGTGACAACCTTTTAAGTATTTGAAGAGTGCTATTATTTCTCCCCTCAATCTTCTCTTCTTCAGGCTAAACATGCCCAGTTCTTTCAGTCTCTCCTCATAGGGCTTTCTTTTCAGGCCCCTGATCATCCTTGTTGCCCTCTTCTGAACACACTTCAGCTTGTTTGCGTCCTTCTTGAAGTGTGGAGCCCAGAACTGGACACAATACTCAAGATTAGGCCTAACCAGTGCTGAATAGAGGGAAACCAGTACCTCAAGTGATTTGGAAGCTATACTTCTATTAATGCAGCGCAAAATAGCACTTGCTTTTTTTTTGCAGCTACATCACACTGTTGGCTCATATTCAGCTTGTCATCTAAAACAATTCCAAGATCCTTCTCATTTGTAGTATTGCTGAGCCAAGTATCCCCCATCTTGTAACTGTGCATTTGGTTTCTTTTTCCTCGGTGTAGAACTTGGCATTTATCCCTATTAAATTTCATTCTGTTGTTTTCAATTAAATGAGTAAAAGGTTATGCTTTACCCTACCCACAGAACTCGACCCCTATATTTCTGCAAACATTTTGAGGTACTACCTACCACGATGCCCAGGTTATGCTCACATTTTCCCCTTGATGTCTGTTAGTTTACCCTTTCCTCAGAGCATCAAATTCTGTAATTTCCAGAATTTATTCAAAATTTGTGTTTTATTGGCTGATAGTTTAGTCTCTGGCTTCCATAGCAGAACTGTGATGTGGACCACACTCATCCTGGATTATAAACCTCAAGCTAGAGAGCGGAGTGTGTTCCTCTTACGTCTTCTAATCTACAGCATGCAAGAGAATGGGGTAGTCATAAGGCTAATAAATCGTTTTCCACTTCTCAGAATAACTCTACTCCCTTGAGGACATTTTATGGCATTGCACTCATGATGATGGAGATAACAGATGACAGAGCATGAGCTTATCTTACAGAAACAAATCAAGGGAACCAGCTAGATTTTCTTCTTAAGTCTTTTAATTTCTTTAGGAGCAATACCGCTTTGAAGGTAGGTGCGATGACCTGTTAGGCAGAACACCCTTCCAATAGGAGAAATGTAAAGCCAACTTTTGTTTCAGCTACTATGATATTCAACTTTTGGTAGAAATATATTCAAAGCAGTCATCAGAAATTCATGAAGCTATTTAAATATTAAATGTGCTTTCACGAAGGCTTAGGGCACCACCGCCCCTTTACTGTAATCCACTGCAGAATGTTGAAGTATACAAACCATGTACTGGGGAGTGCTCTATGTACAAGCCCTTCAGCAACCTCAAAGGACTGCTGTAGCAAAGCATCTGCTTAGAAAAGAAATAATAGTGAACCTCCTGCTTATGCAGAAAACCAGTTTGTATAGTATAATGTGAGAACATCATTTTCAGAACGCTTTGCAAAAAGGTGTCTTGCCACCTGTGTGTTCTATAAAGATGTGAGGCTGCCGTTGACTATAAACGGCAATAACTTCAGAAGACATGGCAAACAATGAAACAAGAGCCAAAATTAGGGCCTGACAGGACTGTTTCAATAAACAGTCCTTGTTTCCTTCTTCATTTGGCCCCACCCATAATTATTTTCCCCCATTCACCATCCAATTCAATTTTCTTACTGCTATTTCTCATGGTCAATGTCAATTTTCAGCAGGCTGGCCTCTTATAGACTGATGTACGTTTGGATTCTAGTGAGTCACATCAGTCTCCTTTTGCTTTGCCCTTCTATATGTTTTTGTTGTTGCAGCACATGTTCAAGGAAGCATGCGATGAGTAGTATGTGTCCAGTAGATTACATCCAATCAATGGGGGATATCAAGTTTGATCTTCCACTATTTTCACATCGATATGCCAGTTCTATGCATAACTAGTAGGAGAGAACATGAAGGTTTTAAGTTAACTTATTAATACTCAGTTGTTGTTTTTTCATTGATTTTTACTGCTTTTTCAAAGTCATTAAAATATTTATAATTTAAATCTTGAATGACCGAACATTCCACTGTTACCCATATAACAAGCAGGATTTGTTGTTAAAGACATACTAGTGCAGTTTTCGTCAACCTGCTGTTCTCCAGATATTTTGGACTACAACTCCCATCACACCCCAGACAGCATGACCTATGGTCAGGAATGCTGGTCCAAAATATTTAGCATCGTATTAGGAAGGTTATGATAGTTATTTATGCTCTTTTGTAGATGGATGAGCATAACAGAAGTAGGATTTTCAGTTTTTATGAATGTTTTTTTCTTTCTAATCGCAATAATGACACAGTGACTCCATTCACATGACACACTGGGGCTCACTGTGGGTTATTTATACCACGATGAGCCACAACACGTGCCGGGTATGACTTGAATATGAAACCCTCTATTGGGAGTTGTTGTGTCATGCAAATCTAGCCATCAGGGGTTATGCGAGGATTAAATAATGCTACAGCAAACCAAGGATTACGCTACGGTAGTTCAATCCTGTCACAACACCCAAGAGCTAAGTTTGGACAACTCCCCAGTTGGGGCTTGCATATTCAAAATGGCAGCTGGCACACACTGTGGCTCATTGGAGGTTAAATAATCCATGATGGGCTATCATGCCATGTAAACTGGACCACAGTCATAAGAAAGGCATGGAAATTCCATTACACATAATACACAAATGGCAAACAAGGTCTGCCCTTAAATGAATCTGCTCATCATCCTACAACTCAGGCTTTTTCAGTAGAAAATTGAGGTCTGCACTTATACTCATTGATTCAAATCAAAAGTTTTGATTTGGCATTTTACAGAATGGTAAGTGCTAAACGTGTAGCACCTCACATGCAAACCTAGTACAAATGTTTGGAGGCGCCCTGTCATGGACTATTTTGGGGGAAATGTCATTCATTTAATCAATTTGATGTTGTATTTTAAATTGGAATTTCACATCCCAGTGATTTGGGCATTTCCCAAATCTGTTGCACTTTGGATTGTCATAGCATCACATCTGGCAAAGCAAACTGTATCAATGAAATCACTATCTTAATCTACAATAGAATGTTGTATTGAAAACCTTTTATATTGTTTTCATTAAAGAAAAAAATGTACCAGAGTGGTAAGTCAGAGAAATCATGCAAACATTGTAAATGATTGCTAGATATGTTCTCTAATTTAATGTTGATTTTTCACACATAGCTTTTTAAAGAAAATTAAATTATTTATCTCTTGCAGCTGATTATATTCAATTTGGGGTAATTGGGTAGCGAAGTTATGCTTACCTGGGCAATATTTGTCCATTTAAAGTTCTACCAGAGAAATATGTGTTAACTTCCTGTCAAAATTCAATAAAATGTTCATACTTATTAGTATTAGCTTTTACTGGAATATTAGTACTAGTATAGTTCCATTATATAATTGCAAGCAAGTTGCTTGGCTATGTGGCTTCAGCTATCTAGTTTGTTTTACAAAATTATTTCTGAATGATTTCACCATCCCTACGAAAGGACCCTTGGCCATTCTTCCTTTCTGCATGTACCTTATTCATGCCTCCATGATGGGATGTACAGGGCTGCAAAAGAGCTATTGTAATGCAATGTATGAGACATACTGCATTACAAAGACTCCATTTTCTGCATTTTCAAAGCTTCCATTTTCTACATCTCAAACTTGCATCTGGCTGTTCTGAAATTATGACAACTCGTGTCTTGTTCCTCCTGCTTTATTTTTTTAAATGCTCTGAAGTGGTTTTAAAAGCTCAAAGCTACCCCCACCCTAGGCAATCTCTCTCTCTCTCTCTCTCTCTCTCTCTCTCTCTCTCTCTCTCTCTCGTTTTTCAAGAACATAAGAATTTAGCTATTGATTTGCAATGGAAATAATCTTAGGAATATAAAAATGAAAACAAACCTAGTAGCTTTGAAATATACCATTACTCCAAGGTATTGGTTTTTGTTAACGTACAATATTTTAATGTGGGGGGAGGGGGAATTGCTATGGATGGGCAGCTCACTTCTTTACTGGAGAGCAAAAAGTGGAAGCAAAATGAAAGGAGAAATAGAAAAAGGGATGTCTGATACACCATCTGCAGTGCTCATAATCGAACCCTTTATTGTCTAAGGTACATTAGACTGCAACACTGTAGAAAACCTGTTAAGGAAAAGAAACAGATTGATAGAGGTAGTAGAAAATCTCTGTAACAGTCAGAAGATGGCTTACAAAGTGTGTCATGCTACAAAATGATCAAGTTTCCTTTAAAAAAAAAAGCTATTTGAAACCCAAAGAACTAAATAAATAAGAACACAAATCATACTAAGCACTAGGGTCTAACTGAATTAACAAATCAATACAATATGGATGATAAAGGAGGAAATTACAAAGCTTGGGATTCACACGTGAAAACGGCTGGTCTTTAATGACGGCTCCCCCTCCCCCTCCCCATTTCTTGTTTAATTAAGTGAAAATCTCATTTCTGTGCTATACACAGCATATAATTATTTAAACTGATTTCCCCTGCTGTTGTTCTTCATGTAGCTAAATTATGATTGTAAACTTTGCTGATTAGTACCCTGGTAATGGCAGTGACAGCACTTTCCTCTCTCTCTCTCTCTTTCTCTCTCTCTCTGTCAGACAGTCCTGAAGTAAACAGTCTTCAGGAAGAGCTTTTAAACTCTAAATATTAACTAAGATCCTTCCATATCAGCTTACCAAAAAAACAAAAACCACCCACTCCCAAAACACAATAAACACACACACACACACACATGCTCGCATACACAAATAATCCAACAAAAAAGTAATTATAGCTGTACATGACACTTGTATAACTTTTGAGGGGTACAGAAGGGATTTTAATAACCACAGACACACAAACAGGCAAATAAGTTACCTTTGTGCATTCCCAAATCCTCACCTGTTTACTTCAAACAAGGGAAATAAGTGCTCAATAAAAGGGGGGGGGGAATAGCACTTGAGTGTGAATCCCAAATTGATAAATTGTTATTCAACACAGAAAAAGGGATGAAGGGATGGAGGGTGGGGAGAGATGGAAAGATGAGGACGGAGTGGGATATGGGGGAGGAAAGAGGAGGAGTGTGGAATTGTGTCTATTTGAATTTCTGCAAGATAACTTCAAAAGAAAGCTGATTACAATCACTTATATAGGCATTTGCACAGACATTCTTAGCTACACCAGGATTACAGCTGGCATACAGCTGGTGTACAAGTATGTGGAATAAAATGAAAATCCCAAACCAGCAAATTACATATGAAAGTTACAATTGCATTATTGTCAACAACTGCAAAGCAAGAACAGTCAAGTAATTTGCAACAAGTAGTATCCCAAATCAAATACAGACAAAAACAAAATTAGACCAGAAACAAATTACATATTAAAAATCTTTGTGTAAGAAGCCCATTTACTACAAAAACAGCACTATCCCATTATTGTAGAAAGTAAACGGTTGCTCTCGATCAGTATTAAAAGGTTAGCGCCATTTCTGTACATGTAAAATTATTGCTTTGTTGAAAAATATAATTAGCATGCTAGTTTTTTAAGAAAAAATCCATTTCCTGCCTTTACAAAACCGTTACAATTAAAAAAAACTAGTAAAGCTTCTTCTTCTTCTTTTCTTCTTCTTCTTCTTCTTTTTTTTTTTTTTGCAAAAGAAATTCACAGAATTTTTTTTCAAGGCAGCATTTTTTTTATGATGATGCATGAAATTATATGTGCAAAACCTGAAACTCTGAATTATTACCATCACACACAGTGTCACAGCAATAAAGGAAAAGAAAATATTTATACCTGTGGAATACATTTTTTTTAATAAATTGCAGACACTGCATGGTTAACCACCTGCCACCCTCACCCCCTACCTTGAAAACTTGCATTTAAAAGAGTTACTGTAGAAGAGGTATATAAAGCTTCCTTTCTCTGCCCCTCATCCCAGCGATTACCACGTACAAGACATGACACATTAGATGAACACTGACCTGCCACCACAAAAGAAGTTATTCATCTTTTTTCAAAATGTCACCAGGGCCCAGAAAGGGTAACTGGCTTGCTGCACAAAAATACAGGCGCGTACACTGTACCCTAAAGGCCTAGGTCTGCCTGAACTCCTCTCCCCACACCACCTCTTTCTTCTATTAAAAGCATACAAATCAGCAGCTTTAAACAGCTGAATCGAATATATATATTTTTCTCCTTTTAATTTTCTTTTTAAAAGCATGCACATTTCCTTTGTGATCAGGTCACAGAACGTAGCAGTGTTAAAGGAAGGAAAAGCAGAATAAACAAACAAATACAAAGGCCCTGAGAGTAAAAAAACAACAACAACACACACACAGAAGCCTGTTTTCTTCTTCTTAGTGTTTGACTAGCTGTTTTCTTTCTTTCCAAAGTGAGGAGAGAAGCATTTCTTAAGAAGTGTTTCAATTTCCATATTCACATACTATTAATGGGTGCAGTCAAGGATAAGCCCACTGGAAATGCAAGTGGTCCCCAAATTATCGTGAAAGAACCTCACTGCAGAATGATGGCCTGCCTCTCCCCTTTTAGTCCCTTCTGTCCTTCATCAAGTTTGGCTTTCACAGCACTGAATGACTCCTCCATTTTGCTTCCTGCCTTCCTTCTTCTTTCCTTTTTTTTTAAAAAGGAGTTGTGGTTTTTTCCGGCATGACAGCTTCATTAATCACTCCTTCCCACATTCCCAAATCCACCCTGGTTTAAAAAGAATAAAAATAAAACATATCAAAACAACCGCGAGGGAGGATTTTGTTGCAGTGCCACCCTCCAAATCATATAAAGTTTAATTTTTTCCAGTGTCTAAAAAAGTTATCTTGATTAATATAGATGCCTTGCACCACCACAAAGCTTGCCAACTCCACTGTTTATTATAAAGGAAATAAGGAACCGTGGGGACTGATTAGTACGTCAATTTGTATATATCTTGTGTAGCTTCTTCATTTATTTTAAAATGATTAACAGTTCAGAGGCATCACTCTTCTCGCAAAGCACAGAGCACAGGTCTCGCTATAACACAGTGGCTCCAGGGACTGGATGGATTGCAAGGACGTTTTCCAGCTGTTCTTCCATAGAATAATTATGCGGAGGCTGTTGGAACCGCCGGTCAGGGTACTGGCTGTTGTCAAAGGGTACCCGGTGTACACACTGGACATGTGTTTTTAGGTTCCCTTTCTGAGAGGCACTGTATGGACAATATCTGCATTGGAATGGTCTCTCACCTAAACAAACAAAAAGAGAGAACAGAATAGGGAAGGAGGGAAAACGTCTTATTATTCTTAAGTCCTAGTCACAGCTTTTATTCCCGCTTCCATTCCTAAACTAGAGCATGTGAGCCATTTTACATTTTTACTGGCCCTACCTACCTTTTTATTAGCATTATGCACATGAGCGTTGACCTAATACATCACAAAGAGTTATTTTTAATCATCTCCAGTGAGGGCACAGCACGTCAGGTTCCTATAAACTCTATGACATACTAGAATAGCAAATAATAGTGACTGAAGGAGCATTTAAGAAAAGGTTAAGAATGGCTAGAAGAAGGAGGAAAAGACTAGAGGGAAGGGGGGAAGCAAAATTTTATGGTGACCGAGGGGATTTATAACTGAATGATAGGGTATTTTTTAAATTGATTTTGGTGGCAGTACTGGATTAAAGTTCACAGGAGCTGTATGGTAACCCCTATATTCAGGTTCTCAAAATGTCTTATGCTGCACTTCTTCCTCTTCCCGTAGTCACAGGGATAGAAAGAAGCAGCCATCCCAGTATAAAGACATGCAAAATCCCACTACACCAACAAGTGTACAAACTCCTTAAGCTCTTCATGCTGGGCAGCCTACTAGTACACAACATTTCTCAAGTGTAAACACGGCTCAAGTGACAAGAAAAGAGTCATCATGCTCTGGTCCGTGGGTTGGAAACCTCAGGCCCAGGCGCTAAATCTGCCCCTCCAGGTTTTCCCATATGACGCACCTGCTTTCCATCACCCATCAATCATTTGGTGGTTTCTCAGCATTTGTGAAGATTTTTCCCTATTCTGAAAGGTTGAAATGCCTCTCCCAAGGCTTAGTTACTGGTAATAAGAGTTTAAGCTACATTGTGCTGCTATTCTTTTTTTTTTAATGCCTTTGTGTTCGTCCCCCCCCACACACACACACTTGAATGAAGCCCCCAAGAACTTTTATGAAATATAATTTGGCCTTCGGGCTGAAAAAGATTCCCCTTCCCTGCTCTGAACTGTGAGCTGTTTAAACAAGCTTGAAGTTGAATTGAGCCAGTGTGGTGTAGTGGACTGGGACGCAAGAGATGCAAGTTCCAGTCCCCACTTGGCCCTGAAGGTCACTGGGCCAGTCACTGATTCTCAGCTTTACCTACCTCACATGGTTGTTGTGAGGATAAAATAGAGAGAAGGAGGACCATGTAAGCCACCTTAGGTTCCTTGCAAGTGGGAAAAAGGCATGATGAATGAATGAATGAATGAAGCAGCAGGATGGGCCCATTCTTTACACTCTGGTTCTCTGATCATGGCAGCAAAGCAAGAGCCCTAAATTTGCTTTGAACTCTATGTACTTACACTCTTCATCCTCCTTAACGAGATAGCAAAGGCTGCCTTTTTGGCTCTAATGAAAAGAATGGAGGAAAGGAAGGAAACACATGCCTTTTAATGAACTAGGACACACACATTCTGTTTAATGATCTGTTTTAAAGACATGTTGTCCTGCTCCTGCAAAAAGACCCACCCCTACTCATGCATATATGAAAGGCTGAGTGGTTGCTTGCTTGAAACAGAATTGTTTCAAGTAAGGTCCCAGATATTTTTAACCTCAGAACCCCAAAAGGCAGAGTTTGCATTCAAATGCAGTTGGAAAGTGAAATTACACAAATGACTGGTTACATGGAATAGCACTATATAAAGTGCCAAAAAGGCATACAACTAATGGTGTTTGGAGTAGTTGTGTGCCTTTTGGGCACTTTATATAGTACTACTTAATAACTACTGCCTTCCATTACTTGTGTGGTTACATGGAATAACCTCCAAGTCATTGTGGCCTGGTTCAGACAACACACTAAACCATGCTGCTTAACCACAAAATGGTTAACGGAATGCATGCACTCCCTTAACCATTTTGTAGTTAAGCAGCATGGTTTAGCGTGTTGTCTGAACCAGGCCATTTTCTCAAATGACCATCCACAGTGCTGGCTGCATGGATGAAGTAGCTTTTAACCAGCAGCTTACTGATGGCTGTCTCTATGAACTAAATCTTCATTTTACCGTAATAACATCTCTGGCCAATTTAATTAAGTATGATGGCATCACCAAAAAGGAGGACACAGAATTGTGTAAACTTTCCATGTGCTTATTTGCACTTCTGTAGATTTAAACAATTAGTATCATTTAAACAGAAATACACTGCCATAGCAAGAAGACACTAACCAACTGAACGGTGTGTGCCTGCCCAATCTGCTTTCCAGGTATTGATGGGCAACTTCTGGCTTCCTTTACCTTTAAACTGGACTTGGCCTGGACAGCCCATTTCATAATAAAAAATAAACACCTCTTTCTGTCAAAGACAGCTTGTTGTGACGGTCAAAACCAACCCTGGTTTGGCAGCTACGAAGTGAAATAAAGCAGAGCGTTCACGACAGCATGTCAAAATTTTAGAATTTTGGCCAATTTCTATAAAAGGGAATTACCATGGTAGAAAGCACAAGGGGCTATTCTAAACCCAAGTGAACCTCAATATAAAGTCCTGAATAAATGGCAGTCTCAGGCTCCCAGGCAATGGCTTTCTGAGCAGCACTGTCTGAACAATGTGGCTTACAATCCTGATGGCTACAGCTTCATGGCAAGCTGCATCTTACATTCATACATTAACCTTAAGCCAAAGCCTTGATGAAGGGAAACAGACCATTTTAAATTAACACAACAGCAGACGTAACATCCATGTGAAAATATTCCCAGTAAATTTCAAACTGTGCCTATGGCAGTCCTGGAAAAAGCTGAAGAAAAAGCCAGTGTTGTTTGACATAATGTATTAAGTATCTCTCCTTTGTTAATAGATTTAGAAAAATACTAATTAAGACTGGCCCAGGATTCACGACATTTACCAGTCAAAGTCTGCTGCGAGGAAGGAAGATTTGCAACAAAATTAAAAGGGGACAAGTGGGAAAGCCGCTGTACAGACTGCAGTAAATTTGAAATGTAGGAAACGGTAACTGAGTGAGAGATGTGATAAAACTTCTTTAGTTGGACGCTGGCTTTCTTGCAGTAAACTAAGAAATATGTCTTATATTTTTGCATGGCTACATCATGCCTAAGATACAGACACACAATTCCAAGAGGGAAAAGTTTATCATTGAATTAAAAAAGAAACACCCTGCTACAACACAACACAACACATTGCACACACACACACACACACACACACACACATTCTGAACAGTCTACACTAGAGGACATCATAAGACTCTTTGTGGTGAGAGGGAAAAGGAACCGGTTATTTCAGTTTCACTGGTTAAGAATTGTTAGGGCGCGGGGGAGAGAGATAGAGATAGGAATGGCATAAAGGACCATGGCCTAAGGGTGTAATTAGGGTGTTTATGTGGGACAGCCATCATAATCAGTGATTTCTTGGGGAGGCTTGCCCTAAAGATCCAGTTGTAATTCACCCACAGAGGAGAATCACACATAGCAGAGAAACATGAAAGGGGTTATCGTTGTCCCACAACATTAAGAGCGAAGAGAAGGCCAGGGGCTAAGACAAGGGGGAGGGGGCGAGAATTATTCTAGAAGCAGACCAAGTTAAGTCGAATTCTCTCTGGGTACAACACTGGAGGAGAAGGCCATAGCTAAGAGCAAAACTTTTCCACACTGGTGTTACTATAATGGGAACAGAGCTCCCTGTGCTAAATTAGAATATGTAATTATCTTGTGTGAATGTCTCCATTATCATAAAGGAAAGTGCTAAAAGAAGCATGAGGGTAAAAGGGTTTAAAAAGAAAGTTTGAGGAAAAGTTTCCCGGTTATGTGAAAGAAGAGATGAACTGCAACCATTACAGGAGATACTAAAACTCCACTAAGCTATAAAGATGCCAAGTAACAGAGGCTATTTTAACTGTCTTCAAACCAAACAATTTCACATCAATTATTTGGTTGCATGTTCATAAAAAAAACCCTGCCTGCATATACTGCAGGTAAGCATTAAAACATCTGTTTTTGTCCAACCCAAATGTGTCTGCCTATGATTAAACAACACATTTTTGCAAATAAAAGATGGGAACATTATATTCTACACTGTTGGTGTTGCAGTTTTTCAAAGTTTGGCTCATCACAACTGCCTTTCTGAGGTCCAATCCACCCAATTGCGTTGGCATATATTTAGAAATGAGTTGAAATTACTCGAGTGATCATTTTGCTTGTTAGAAAGAATTGCCATGGGGTAAAGATCATGGTATTACAATGAACTTAGAGACCTTTAGTAGGCCAAGCAAAAACATGATGCTGCCTGCAGGGCCAATCGAAGATATAAGCGGCTTAAGCTGCTATATTGCACAAGGCGAGAGTTGTGCCACTGAATCTCTTGCAAAAACATAGATTTCTTAGATTCCACATTGCTTTACTGCCTGAACAAGCTCCTGTTACTAGTGCAATCAAGCCAATCTTTCTTCATGGTGAAAAACCCATTATGACCCACTTCCAGATGTGATAAAATGCTTCAGTTAATTGACACCAAGAAAAAAACATGAAAATAACTGATCTAGTGAAAAAGAGGAGAGCTTTTCTTAAGTAAAAGAAGAAGTTTGCTTCTACAAAATCTTGTCTGCATACAAAAATTCAATCAAAGCTTACAAGCTTGGATCCAGATTGTCCCTTCTGTTCAAGGAAGGGCTGGTGATGCAGCAAATGTTGCCACTCATGGAAAGGGGAGAGAAGGCAATTTTCACCCTGCAGTCTCTTGAGGCATCTCCTACAATTGCCCAGAGAGTCCTCCAACCTTCCAAAGCAGATTTTCAAGTGGTGGGTGCATGGGCTGCATGAGGAAGGGGGAATCTGTGAAAACTGAGTCTTTCCATTTTTGTCAATGAAAGGTTCCATGAATGGAACTCTGCTCATGAGATCTGTTATCAAACCAGTTTTGCATTTTATTTAGTCTCACTTCAGTGTGTCCTTCTTACATTGTAGGCTCATCTACACCAAGCTGGGTATTCCACTATGAAAGCAGTATGAAAACAGTACATAAAAGGCAGGAGCCACACTATTGCTTTATAGAGATATTGAAGTGCACTGACAACTGTTGGGGCCCATTGACACATGCCATATACCGCTTTCATAGTGAAATATCCTGCTTGGTGTACATGAGCCTCGTGTTTTTCCATACCATAGTTCCCTCTCCAATCAACACTGTAAACTCTATGGGTTCTTCGGGGAAACTGTGTTTGTTTAAAATGGCACTGAATATGTACAACTGCACCTATTCCCCGGTGCAACGGGGAATAAAAAGAGAGTCATGAAATTTCATGAAATTTCTGTAGTCAGTAAATGATCTGTGGTGCCCAAGTGAGTCTCTCTCCTCTCCCTCAAATAAATTTGCAGAAAAAATTAGTGATGTCTCTATGTTATATTTATTTATTACATTTATAAATAGCCGAAGCTCTCTGGGTGGTTTACAAAGATTAAAAAGACTGAACATTAAAAAGCAATATACAAAATTTAAAAACATAAAAACAGCTAACATTTATAACATTTTTAAAAAAACGCTCAGCCAGGCCAAAGCTATTCATCTTAATTGCATCTTTTTTAAAAAAAACTATGATAATAAAGGATGTGAATGGGTGGATGTGTGCAAATTCATCTAACAATTAAAGTTTGCTGGAATGTAGTTGTGCATCATCTGTGACCTAAAAGGCAGAAACATAACACTCCTGTTCAAACATAAACCTACCTGTTCCTTAATTGTTTGTACTATAACATTCATAGCTGTGAAGGAGACAAATTAGATTGCCATTTATTTGTTCATCGTGTATTATTTTGATTAATGGAATTCTTGAGCTCCACATAACTATTTAAAAATAACATTTGCAATAATCAGAAATAAACTATTAATCATGAGATTAAAAAAACTAAAAGAGAGCAGATATCATATTATACTACATGTCAGTGAAATGTCATAAACAGGGCTTTTAGCTGAAGATATTGAAGTTGGTAGTTTTATTATATTTTCAATTGGAATTTGATTCCTTGGTATGTTAGTAAAAAAAAATGTCAAAAAATAAGATCTTGCTGTAGTAGTATTTGCCGCATTTTCCCTTTGATCACATTTTTTTCCTATTCTTTCTGAAACACATGGACATTTGGATGTATTATAAGTGTATTCATCTTTGCAATCAGCCTTTTTTTTAAAAAAAACTGTCTATTTAAAAATGTTTAAGGCATGTAATTTTTTTTGTTAACATTTATTTCAAACTTTTCACTGGAAGAATTTTTGAAAACTGTATTACATGCCTTTGAATTACTGTATGACTTGCACACATAAAGATATATTCCTTCATGGTACATTTTTCTATGAATTTAGAGACTGGTAGCAAATACTACAGTCTCTTGACCAAATCTACAGAATCTTTCAATAACTAACCAGTTCCACTGAAATCGGTTGAATGCGGCCATTCTGGAGCCAAATATACACTCCAGTGTGTACCCAGAGTTTCTGGTGTGAGGACTTCATTCATCTCTATGGCGAGGGACAGCTCTTTTCACATATCTTCACATACATAATGCTGTTGCTTCCATTAAAGTATATAGGAGAAGCTAGTGCCAACATCAGACATTCCCACACCAGAAAGAGATAATTGGATAGGGGTATTATATATTGATTATTTGTTTTATTTATTTTTATTTATTTATTATATTTATATTCAGCCTTCCCTCCCCTCCCCTCCCCCAAGGAACCCAAGGTAGCATACATAATCCTTCTCTCCATTTTATCCTCACAACAAAAACCCTATGAGGTAGGTTGGGCTGAGAGTTTATGACTGGCCAAAGTCACCCAGAGAGCTTCCATAGCCGAGTGGGCACTAGAACCCAGATCTCCTGACTCCCAGTCCAACACTCTAGCCACTACACCACACTGGCTCACACTGATTAAACCATTGATACCTTTCCATTCTTAAAAATATGGGGAAAGAGTTTGGAAATTCAGATGTGACATTGCAGCAAGCACATTTTGACATCATCTTCAATTAAGGCAACTTACAACATTTGAAAAAAAAAAATTTAAAAATGACAATTCGAAAAGACAGGAGTGCAGCAGACCAAACATATAAAAAATATTATCCAAGGGATCGGCCTGTCAAAAAAAAGGAAAGTATTTGCAAGACAGAATAAGACCATCAGAGAAGGAGCAAGACAACCATCTCTTGGTGGGGAGTTTCGCAGAGTATGCATGGTGACAGAGAAGACTGTCTTCCACATTCCCGTCACCCTCAGCTATCAATGGAATAGAGATAAAAACCTTTCCAGCTGATCTCAGTGGACGGGCAGGCTCATAGGGGAAGAGACAATCCTTTAGATATTGTAGTCCTAGAGCACTGAATTGTGCTGGGAACAGACTAGCAACCAATTGTAAGAATTCCCACAAATTTGCTCCAATCAACATTCTGGCACTACAGTTGTGTTTTGGGAATCCAGAGTGTCCAATAACCTATTCTGAATCATAATTTAGATTACACAAAAACTGAGTTTTTGCATAGTGCTTCAAGACGTGACTATCATATTTCCTTCACTACAATCAAATTAAAAATCTAACAAGGCAATAGATCTGTTCAGGTGTTACTAAACAGAGTTTCCTAAATGTTAAGAAGAAGGAGCACTCTAGCTTCTTTCCCCTCCTCGTGTGTTTCCTCCGCCCCGAAAAGGAAAGCCTCCTGAATCCGTGGTTTTAGAGTCCTTTATCACGTGGGGAGCCTCCAAGGATACAAGAAGCTCCTCTTCGGACACAATTGGGACCATCTGGGATTTTTATGGCTCTCATAGATTCTATGGAAGTAGTATAGTTGTAGCTACAGTGTTAAGCGCCATTATGGTAAAACAACCTAATCTTGATTTAACATCTGCTCTTCAGAATGCTGAAGAATTGTAGAAATGCAAAACATAACTATTTGCAAAACTCATTTCAGTTATTCCTAAACACCTGTGATGATCTGAGATGGGAAAAGAGTTTGGAAATTCAGGCATGACACTACAGCAACCAGACAGCACCCAGGAAAGCCAGAAGCACGGTTGACTGGGAGTCCACTGGATTACTGAATGACTGTTCCTCCCCTCGCCACCCCCAACCCAGAGCCACCACTGCCGGGACTTACCTGATACGCATCCTCCTGCTGAAAGCCAGGCCGCAATTTAAACTTATTGCAAGGGCTCTCTGTTTTTATTTTATCTACGGCTGTAAACTACAGTGGCCATAAAGGGCCATTTCCCCTTGCGCTGTCTTTCCTGGGCGGAGAGGTGGGGAGAACGGCCCAGCATCGCCCCGAGGTGCCCCTGAAGCTTCAATACTGGTCTGCCTCAGCTTTGGGCTGACCCAGTACTGCTTTGGAATTAGGCGGAGGCGGGCCAAATCGGCCCACCTTGGATCCAGAGATTCGGCTCGAGGCAGTGCACAGCCCTAATTCACAGTAGATTGACAAGGGTCTCTCAGCTGCAGGGCTGGCCCAAAATATTTTGCTGCATGAGGAAAAGGATACTCCTTTTCAACAGAAGCTGACCAGACTAGCAGTTGAATCTTACTTCAACAATGGTAGTGGGACAGAGTCCTCCAACACATCAGAATAATTTAGGAGATGCAGGGCAGGCCATATGGCATATACAGTTCTGTCCTCCAACACTTCCTTGCCCTCCAAGTCATTCTGCTTAACGGTAAGGAATGTTTTCAGAAATTCTGTTCCCTCTTCAACAATAGATAAGCTGTAATCCTGTACATAATTATGCATTCCTTCCTACTAAAATCAATCCTAATTCAGTTTGTTTGTTTGACATATTTATGAATCCCTTCTCCAACCAACAGGTGCTGAATAAAACAATAATAATAAAACAAGAATGCATCTTTTTTTAGATAAAACAGGGAGAAACGTTAGAATCCATTAAAAGCTTGAAATAACAATAGTCTTCACTGCCTGTTTGAAGCAGGGCAAAGAGGGTACTAATTTAGTGTCCCTAGGCAGGGAATTCCAAAGTTGGGGTGCTGCTTGTGCCCTGTCTTGTGTACTCACCAACCTAAAGTTTCTAGGTGATGGTACATATAACAGGGTCTCTGATGACAAGCATAAGTTATGAGCAGATTCATCATGGGCAGGTGATCTTTCAGGTATCCTGGTCCTAAGCCATTTAGAGCCTTATAGGTATGAATCAGTACCTTGAATTAGGTACAGAAACAAACCAGAAGTCAACGAAGTGAGGACCGGTATTATAAGGTCTGTAAAATGCACACCAAACAAAAGATTAGCTACCACATTTTTTACAAACAGTAGTTTTTGGACATTTTTCAAGGGCAGCCCCATGTACAATATGTTATAGTAATCTAGATGAGAGTCAACTAGGGCATGGATCAGTGTGGCAAGTTATGTCTTCCCCCAAAAGTGGGTACAACTGGTACACACCAGCCAAAACTTATCAGCAAAGTGTCTTGTAAACACATCATAGGTCTCAGTACCCCGGGGTCTGGAATATAATATAACCCTTTAACCACCAAAATAGTTGTGCTGGATGCTGATGCTATGGAGGAAGCGCTGGCTGCCCTCACTGCTATGGAATCAGCCCTGACAGGCAGTTGAACCAATGTTCATTAAGGTTCTGCCCAAGTTTTTCTCCACTGTCATTCTAGTCATCTGTCCAGGAACTTCATTGCAATAAGCTTTTCAGAAAACCGAAGAACTCATGTCCTGCACCCAAGCCAAGGATCCTTAGGAATGAATATCTATGACTCGGGTCATCTCTCCATTTCCAAAGGTCAACCAGGGCTTAAATTGGATCACCAACTCTAGAGGACAGAACATCCTCTAGAGCATTCAAGGAACCACTTTGGATCTCTTAATTTCAAAGGACAAACCAAGTTAGTAGGTTCCCCACCCCTTAAAGATTCAGAGTTCCAGAAAATCTAAGCCCTGTTAGATAATGATCCTTCGATACAATGGGGTCCTTTCACTCCTGAGAGTAACTCTCAGGGGAGTGGAAATTCTCAATGTGAATTTCAATGTGATTCCCTTTCCCAATGTTATGGATGGGGCAGGGGGTGACACAGATAAGCCATTTTTACAGGCATCTCAATGTCAATTACTTGTTCCATATGCTATGTTCAGGATCTTGGCACAATTCATCAAGCCCTGCTGCCACACTGAAATTAATGATGGATATGTTGTAATAGTAAATAAAATACATTCCTCGGATAGGTTGAAATACTTACACAAACGTCACTTATTCAGTAATGTCTTAATAGGGGTTGGCTTAAGAGCTAGAAAAAGCCATGGAACTTGCATCTGCAAGTTGTTAGGTCCATCCTATGCATGGAGGGGTTGGTAATAACTACATGGTCTAGAACTGACCGGCCATAAAATAAAACCCACTAACATCAGGGAGGAAGAAAAAGTAAGAAGAATGTTCAGGACAGCTTACAGCATTAGTGAAAATACGAACATTTAGTGGACAGCCAAGTTCTTGTCAAGAGAGGAAACCACACACCACCACACAGAGTCCACAGAGATTGAAAGATAAGCGTCTTTCAAAGATAAGAGCTATGGAATGCTGTGATAGGAATACTCTTCAGAAAAACACAGGGTATGGATTAGTGTTATTGGCGCCTCATTTCAGAAAGTAGAGAAGTGAAGAACTGAAGAACTATTTAGTGAAACAATTTGACGTGCCATTTTTACAATTTTACATGCTATTTTAGTGCGTTTTACAAAAATTACCTTCCCAGCTTCCTTATCAATATATTATTAGCATTTTTTGCTCACACTCATTAATAAATTGCCTCATTTGTGTAAGAGCTTCCCATAAATTTTAGGATCTAAAACAAGCACAGCATTATGACTGTTTACACGGTATCTATCTAAAGAGTTAGTGCTTTACTGATGAGTATCACCGTGCAACTTTTTTTCCCCCAGCTACCACATTAAAAACCAAATACCCAATTAATTGTAAAACATACTTGTTTTGGGGCATCTGCGGAGGTGGTGTGAACTTCAGTACCTCGGAGTCCATTAGACTCAAATACCACTGTGGGAACAAGGGGGCTTGTTAACAGATGAACATTCAAGCTTCGTTAGTGTGTGTACATTATTTGAGTCCATTACAGATTAACCACATTTGGGGGAGGGTGGGGGGTAAAGCAAAGACACCAGTTCCTCGCCCATAGCCGGAAAATACCAATTTACCGTAACACTTACTGTAAGAGAGTGTGCTAATGGCAGCCTAAGGCCACTGCCCTTTTTAATTCAGACTTCAGTGCTGAAGAAAGCAATCACTGACAACATTAATTATCAGTGTATGTGTAAAGGGACCCTCTTCTTGAATTACTTACCATTTGGCCTCTGTCATTTTACATCAGACTGGCTTATGTATGCATCATTCACACTTCTCCAAAAAAAAGGGGGGGGGAGGGAGTCTCATTGTCTCATGTAATGTCATTGTGGTATCTTGATGCACTAGTAGCTTTAGCTTGCTAGGTTCTCCACAGTATATCACCTTCTAGCTTTAAAAGGGCCAGGATTGAGAGTTTATCACTGTCCAGGCTAAGTAGGATTTAGATTATTAAGGGGGGAAAACAGGTTTCTTTCAGTTCATAGCAAGGAGAAAGAGAAACAAAGCTTTACGTTTAGTTCAAAAAGCTTCTTTGATTTCAATTTGTGCTGGTGGCAACAGAATTCATTAGCATATTCATTCCGGAGTAGTCTCTCTAATTAAAATTGTGTGTGTGTGTTTAAAAAAAGGAACTACAAATAAGCTTATTTCAATTGCGATACAATGCTATGCAAGGGAGGTGGGGAGAAATCAGGTACCTGAAATGGAACAAGAGCAATGCTAATCAAATTTGAAATGCTGCAAAATGGGAAAGCTTTCAAAAATCATTTCGGTTAGTAAAGCGGATTAGGAATCTGGTCGATAATTGTTAGTAGGGGGTTTCTCCCGCCCCTCTTTAAAGACTGACAAAAGAAAATGTACCTGTGTGAGACCTCATGTGGGTCCTGAGGTGGCTAGGTTGGCTAAAGCCCTTCCCACATTCTTTGCAGAGATAGTCTCCTTGGCGTGTTTGTGTCCTAAGCATCCCTGTGGTGGAGAGAGAAGGGGAGGAGGGAGGAGAGAGGAGTAAGGAAAGTTGAGAAGAAAACATTATGCCAGAGGAAAACATCATTAGTATGTCTAATGTGTCATTATGTGAGGCTACCTTCAGGCCCTGGATGACAACTGTCAGCCTTCATCTAGGCACTGGCTGACAGGCCAGGCACACACAGGACTGCAAGAATGCATAAATTACATTGAATTAAAAAATGCTCCCCATGATGTGCCCGCACCAGGACTGGCATGTCAGGTGTGCGCTTTTCATAGCAGCTGGATCCACTTTTCAGCCATCACCCAGCTTTGTCAAGCAGTACATCAGGCAAATCAAAGTGACTCCAGCGTGGCGGAGACAAGTCACATGGATAATAGGAAGTGAGTAGAACCAGAGCCCGACTGTCCCCCCCGGGCTGCAATACCTTGGAGACAAATGCAGAGTGAGTGGAGCCATCACAAACGGATCAAACCTTTAGCCCTGCCTTACCTGCCTGCCGGTGCAGCTTTGACCCCAGACCTCTGAGGCACAGATGGGAGACATCTGTGAATCAAAGTGTCATTACGGACATTTTGAGATAGTAGCAACACAGCAGTCTTCTGCCAGCCCTCGATAAACATGTTTTCTAGGCCATTAGCATTTGAGGAAAACGACTCAACCCTCTTCTTTTTTTCCAAAGGTCAGTTTACAGTATCTGACTTAAAGGGCTGGTCTTTGTCTTTTTACTGCTGATCAGAAAGGACACGTTTGACTTTTATTGGGTTACTTATTTTCTCAAAATATTTGCGTATCTTCTTTGCTATTTTTGGTAAGACAGTCTTCACAAAAGGGGTGGAAAAAAAGGTTTTTATTTGCCATTAGCATGTCCAGCTGTGAGAGAGAGAGAGAGAGAGAGAGAGAGAGAGAGAGATCTCATCTGAGGGTTGTCAGTGAACTTTCAAGATTTTGAAGCCACCAAAATGCTTTGGAGGCCAGGGAAAGGATGAAGGCTAAAATAATAGAATTTAGAATTTGGTTAATTTAATTTTCTGTCAGGAACAGAAAATGATAATGCCAAAATAGGTATTTTCACTTTCACACTGAAAGTGAAAATATATGACCTTCAACACCTAACTGGTAAAAAAGCCAAAGCAATTCAAAAATATTAAATATAAAAAAACACATTGACACATTCAGATGCAACATTAAACAAGTGGTGGGGAACATAGCTTCAGTGTGTATATATTTATTTTGCTTTTCTACCAGTTAGGTATACAAGATGATAGTTTGTTTAGCTTAGATGTTGTTTGTTTCTTCATCTGAACCAGCCCCAACCAAATAACAATACTGTATTTGTGGCCATGGTTTCAAGTTGGCTATGAATCTTAACCAAGGTTTGTCATTACATCTGCACCCGCTATCCTGGCTTAATCCTAGTTTCTTTCAGCACTTCATCTCAGAACTTCAAGTAGAATTAAGCCTGGTTAAAAAGACGTGAGGCAAGAGCAGTTAGAAAACAAAACCGCTCACATGCCAGACCTTGCCTTACTTTCCTTATTCTACCTGACAAGAGGCGTTTTTCTCTGATCCTCTCACTGACAAGCCTTCCCTCTCCAGCCTCCACTTCTTGCTTCTCAGCAGCCTTGTGAGGAGAAAAATATTCTAAGGGACCACAGGCAATTGTATTAACATCTGTCCAGGAATACATGTTGAAAGTAATCCTGGCCTAAAATGCCCCGCCCTTTTTAGGGATTCATTTTTCTATCTTGAGTGGGGAGGGAGGCGGAAGGAAGGGTTCAGAGACTTTTTGGAGGTGGGCAAAATTCTATTTATTTATTTTTTTGGAAAAGGTGGCAGCTTTCCATGTTAAGAGATAAGGCAGCAGAAGGTTGCAGTCATTCTTTTACAGATAAAAAAGCATTGCGGCAAGTAGCAGCAGAGCTTAAATAAGCATAGGCCCAGTGGCATTCTTCACTGAAAATAGAGTAGTATAATGGGAATGATGCCACGTCATTATATAAGGTCATTTCCAGGGGCATCGATAGGCTCTTTTTAGAAGAAGAAGAAGAAGAAGAAGAAGAAGAAGAAGAAGAAGAAGAAGAAGAAGCAGAAGCAGGAGGAGGAGGAGGAGGAGGAGGAGGGAGGAGGCTCCACTGGCTAGATCTGTAATTTGCAAACTCCATCCAGTACCAAAATGTATTGTAGGAATATATATAAACCCAATTCTCAGGATTTGATCTAATTTTAGCATGAACAAAATACAGAGCTCGGGGTAGGCTGCCATTGACCACCTACCATGAGTTTCAAGGCAGGGCAGGGTATTTTTTTAAAAAATGTGCAATTTTCAAGGCAGACAAGTGAGGGAATTGGTATATACATAAATTTCATAGCAGTGGACTTTTGAATGTGTCCCAAATGCATTCAACCCCTTAAAAAAAATAAGGGTTTGAATGCATTCTCTGTTTTCCTTTCTTCTTGTTTTTTAGGAGAATGGGGCAGAAGGCACTGACAAAGGTGAGGTAGGATGACAGTGGTATTAGCAAAAGCGTGAGGATTGGCAGGAGCTTTCATCACTCTTGCTGGATGTCTCTCAAGCTGTTCCCAACAACCCACAATGAAGTCATCCTGATGGGTTCATATGTCACAATAAACCACCATGAAAACAAGCGACCTTGAACAACCCAACAACAAGCCATGGGTTGGGCTCAACCCACAATGAAAAAAATGCTTCAGGTTTGGACGTGACAACCCATTGTGTCATGCAAACCAAGTCCTCTCCTGCTGTGTCCTTCAGTGCTGCCTTTGCTCTCTCCCATATACGTGATATCCTTCACTCCCCACCAACCCTGCAGTCGAGGTGTGATGACCCTTCTCTGCCTTCTGAAAGATGATGCCAGAGATGCAAGAAAAAAGGCATCAGGTTTACAACACTCCCATCCATCAAATACTCCCAAAAGTCATGTTTAAGCTCCCCTTAAACATGTTTAAGCTCCCTTTAAACATGGGGAAAAATGAGTACAAAATTAGTAAAAGAGGTATTAGTTCTTTTCACAATTCAACTTCAAATGCAGCTTCTTGGTTTGAAGGAGATGGTCTAGATCTGGTTTAGCCAGAGGGAACTGGAAGGCAGGGCAAGGTTTGGAAAAGCAGGCCTAGCTCCAACACACCCCTCTCCCTGTGCCAAAGGTCTAAAAATCATGACTAGGAGGGTGGGAAATGAGCAAAGAGATTTAAAGCAATAAACTTGGGGGGGGGAGTCTAGAAGTGGCCATATTTCTTCCTCATCTTAGGTCTTTAGCAGGCAGACCTTTAGCTAGCAGTGAAGAAAGACTTTTATACCATGCAGCTTAATTTCCAGTTTTTTTCTGGTTTTCTTCAACTTGTTTTCATCCTGCACCAGGTCAAATTTTAGTAAATTCTTTTTAAAAAAATAATGGAATGTTCTAATGGAAAAGGAAGCATCAAGCATGGTAGTGTTTTAAAATGATGCTTAACACCTCTATAACAGAAGTCCTAGAACAATATTTCTTCTTGTGAAATACAAATGCTGCCAACTTGGTTACACACACACACACAAACACACACACATGCAATCCATACAGACAGCATCTTCTGAATATGTTTGGGTTCTCCTACCACCACATACCTGGGAAATCTAATTCTTGAGTTCGTGGTAGAGAATCTTAACCACACTGGAAGCATTCACAGACAACCCTCTAAGGAAATGGTTTTCAACTGTGCTCTGGGAAACCCTGTGGTTTCTTAGAAGGTTCTCAGTGTCTTTCAATGAGCTTTCTTGAAAAACCGAGCAATCTATGAAGCCGTTCAGCTGATACAGGGCAATGGCACTGCCAAACCCATGAACTGAACTAAGGGTGCATTTTAAGGTGCAGAGTTTGCTGTATCACCCATGGGCAAAGTCTGGACACATTGATGCAGAAAGGGTTCAAAACCCCTGCTGCATGGGGATCTCACAACTGACTGAGATAAAGTATATGGAGTGTTCTGAACCACCTGAAAAGTGCTATAAAAATACTAAAAATTAGTATATCACAATGAAGCAGTGGTGTAGAACAGAAAACAGCAACTAAATTGGCCCTAATTCATACAGGATTGTAAACAATTAGCCTTTCCTGCTGAAGTAATGGCTACCAAATGGGGAGTGGTTGGGATTTCCTCTCCCCCATGTAGCCAAATGGTTAGAATTCCCCCTGGGGTAGATTTTGGGAAAGTGTGGGGAGCTGCAGGGGGAAGGACAGGAAGGGAAAGTCCAGTTCCATGAGTGGAATTTCTCTTGCACAACACTGGATTTCGGCCATAGGGAATAACCACCACAGCGATTTGTAAAAATCTGGAATGCTCAGCTGCACCATCTATTAATACAATGCTTTCTGTCAGATTTCACTCTTGACATGTGTTTGACTTGTACAAACACAAGTGCAGAAATATTTCTGCACAACTATGTGCAG
This sequence comes from Elgaria multicarinata webbii, assembly GCF_023053635.1. Taxonomy (NCBI): domain Eukaryota; kingdom Metazoa; phylum Chordata; class Lepidosauria; order Squamata; family Anguidae; genus Elgaria; species Elgaria multicarinata. Next base: position 43,357,737 of record NC_086177.1, on the reverse strand, counting down.
AAAGGAATTAGTGGTGGGTTGGACTAGTCCAAGATAGATTATATGCTTAGACTGTATACTCTTTGCTAACTCTTGAATACATACAACATTCACATTTGGCATCCCCAAATCTTTTTTTGCAAAGGGCTTTATCACAATACCACCTTTGTGGCATTCTCTCTCTGGATAAACTGTATTATATTAAGAGGGTGTAGATGTATACAAATATTAGCCACTTTTATTTACATAAATTTCAATTTCTAATCATGCAGAGGAATTCCTGTGAAACCAGAAGGGGTAATTACCATGCTTCTAGTGTCATATTTAATACGATAGCTGTAAATAACACCAATATTCAAATAGAAAAAATAACCTCTACAGATTTGAGGTGGGTTTTGTTGCTGTTGTTGTTGCTGTTTTAGGAATTCTTAAGCTACTGAATGCCTGACATAATACAAATGCTAATAGCTCGCACTGATATTCTGGCCGTACTTGTAACTATTTCTCAAAGGGATTGGAAAATCACTGTGTTACTAGAAGGAAACAAAACTGTGCACTTGTCTCCTGAGAACAGAGGGCCAATTTAAAATGTAAAAGCCAAAGCTCCAAACCTGCCCCAATTCCACTGCATACTAAAGCATTCATAAGGGAATGCTCTACTGGGACCAATAAAGATCTACTGTAACAGAGAAGTATACTGAATATTCAAAATTAGAAGATGAATAATGCTCCTAAGTGTGCATGCGAGAGTGGGGGGGGGGGGGGACGGAGTGTCTGTGCGTGATCTAAACCAAAACCAAAACAAGGTGATCTGGACAAAGTGCTACAATTCCAGGGAACGCACGTTAAAAGAATTCTGAATTCCTATTAATCTGAATCTCCAGGCTGGATAGAAATATAATAATTGAACTGTTCTGCTGGAATGAATCCTGCAATCACTTCGGCTGTGCAAGCAAGTATCGTGTACCGTAATTGTCCACACCACCACTGGATTCAATACAAAGGTCAGAAAAGAAAATGAAAGGTAAACCAACTTAGAGGCAAAATTTTTGAATTCCTAGGATTTATTCTTAGGGCTGACAAAATCCAAGTGCGTTGGGAATGTCACACCCAGCAATTTGACAGTGCAGTGCAAATTGTGCTGTAGAAAATATCCTAATAAAAACAACTTCTTCAGTCGTACGCCTGCTTAGAAAATATGGGAAGATGAAGCTCCTATCCTGCTTTGCTTTAACTATTTTGCTCGAAGAGTTTGACATCCATGAACGTTGAGACCAGAGTCTACAGTCATATGTTTGAAAACCCATTCAGCCTACATACTTTTTCCTACTTTCCTTCCCTACTAAACTTTCAATTCATATGTGTTTGGGGGGCAGCATGAGCAGTCTGATGTCTAAAGCCAAATGCTGGGGGTGGGGGTTAATGTTTCCCTAGTGGTTTCACTTACATTTTACATTCAGATACATTTTACAACTTGCAGTATAGCAAAAACAAAGTACAATAATGGTGCAAAGTTGATGGCAGCAATGGATTTTGGAAGTACGAAGACAAGGGGCAAACACTCCCCTCCCTGAATTCCAAAATCTCCAAGATCCAAAAGCAAACCCCTCACTGGGAATGCGGGTTTTGAGAAATGGGCATTATTGTACCAACTCAGCCAGTAAAACTGCATTCTAACAGGTAACTGGAATTGGCTTCTGAAAAGCCAATAAATTTTAAAGCTAGACTGATAAAGACTTTTGTGCTGCTGCCGCTCCCCCCCCCCATCTATGAGCCCCCAGAGACGGCACTTGCTCTGCCATCACTCTGCCTTCAATGTTTTGCAATCAACTCTACAACACAATGCGTCGCCTTACCATTGCGTTCTGAACATCCCTTACACACAAAACTCCAGCAAAAGCATCCCCCCAACCCTAAAATAACAATTGCTAACACGGATTGCTAATTACAATTTTCTTTCCTTTGGAAAGAACACTGATATTGCTACCTTAACTTTGGAAGCCAACAGGTAGATGAAACTTCCACAAGATTTTCAAAGCATCATATACCCTAAAAACACAAAAACTGTTTTTTATGCACAAAATAAGGAAAAAACATGTAGCTGAAGATATGGGACTAACAGTGCAATTCTATATATGTCTACTCAGAAGTAAGTCCCACCAAGTTCAATGGGGGCTTACCCCCAAGTATGTGGGGTACAGGACTGCAGGCTAACTGACTTGGTGCAGTTAAATAAGAGATATAATCTAGTCAAACATAGACATTATTAATATACCATTTCAAGGAAAAATAATACCAGCAATAGTTATTAATTTAAAAATAGTCTGGAAAGGCAGTTCTTGGATTCTTACCCGCATGGTCCACTACAGGGCTATTAGCACCCCATGTTTGGTAGAGAGTAGCCAGATCCTTTGGAATGGAGGTCTTAAAGATGTTTAAAATATCCAAACACTTCTCATGCCCCTCAGGCGGTGGCTCCTGTTTGGTGGAATGTACAGTTGGAGGAGGTCCTGCTGCGTTAGGCTGAGGTTGTGTCAGAGGACTTACTCTGGATCCAGCCGTACAATTTGTCAATGCCCTCGCCTCGTTCTCTCTCTTGTTAGTAGGTTCCTGCTGAGGCACTGGCGGATCTTCTTGAGTAACGTATGGCTCAGTTTTACACGGAGGGTGGTACTGAGGTGGACAGAAAAATTTGGCCTTCCTTGGGTCTGAAGTACAATGCTTACTTAAAGGGGCAAACACAGCATTTACCTGGGGAACTATATACTTCTCCGCTTGTTTGCTGTTGGATGGCTGTGAGTTGGGTTTAGATACAACTGTTTGGGAAGGTGTTGAACTTCTGCAAAAGCTTCCTGCTTGCATCAACTTGGAGTTCACGTCGTACTTTGCTTTCAGCTGGTGCTGTTGGGCTACTGTGCTATATTCTTCATGGGTGTGGTTCAGCTTGGGCTGCCTGTACCCATCAATACCTGATGATCGTGGGCCATAGTTACCAGTGGATAGTGCATCTTTAGGCATAACACCAGGCTTAGCTGTTACAGCAAGACCAGAAGAATTGTTTTTGGATCCTGGCAGCCTGCTCGGCACCTGAGTACGTGTAAATCTGGCTATAGGCAAGGGTTGGCATTCTTTACCACCAAGAGCAGGAGGGGGTCCAGTGCGCCCACTTCTCGCCATGAAAACTGAATTGTGTTTTATACTCTTGAATCCATTTTGAAGAACCCAAGGAGGAGCCACAGAGTTACAACTGACCTTGTGCCAAATTCTTTTGTGCATCCACAGGACTTCTGGGTAATAGGTCTTATGACTGCAGTAAGGACATGGGTGGACAATCAAAGCAGCCTGCAAGGTTGAGGTAAAACTCGTATTGCATGATTCAGCCCTAGTTGACTTCTCACTTAGATCTAAGGGAGCTTTCTCTGGTACATGTGCATCGTTACTGAAGACAGAGTGCTCATGCATCTCAAGTGGATTCTCTTTAGAGGACTTGTCCTGAATTTGCAGTGGGGCTTGCAAATCCAGTCTTACATCTGAACCTGTTTGGCTGATACTGGAAGCAAAGTCAACAGTCCTACTGGTGCAAGGGAGATCGCAGCTTTGCTGAAACGTCGACCTCTTTGCTTCTGAGGAAATTTTGCACTCCACGTATTTCTGAAAGGGTTGTTTGATCTTGTTTTCTGTTGTCGATGCTGCAGTTGGCATCTCTGGTTTAGTTTCAGTGGCATTTTTTTCTGTTGCATTGTTTCTTCCATGACTGAACTGTAGAGCTGCCACAGGTGTGTCTTCTTCAGAAAAACTGCAGAGGTATGGCTTTTTACCTGCAGAGCAGACATGAAAACAAAATTAATATGAAGGCAATACAAACAAGATGTCAATTTTCAAGGTGAAAGCTAAGACAAGGGGAGAAAGGGTTGAAAAATTGCCAAGCTTGTACTCAAAGAGCACCATCCCAACAATGTGTCGCTACAGGTGTGGTGAACTCCCATGCACACAAGAGTCCTCTCCCACTCCCAAGACTTCTTTTGCTTTGTGCTCAAAGAACTGCCCCCATTGAAAAGAATGGGAAAGCCTCATTTGCACAGGATCTCTGTGGGGTTACAGGGCACAGAAATAGTTTACTATAGAAGTACAAAAGACCCCCATTGACACAAGTTAAACCAAATTCCATTTCGTAGAAGTTATTAGGGGCTGCATTCAAGTGAGACCAAATGCAACCGGGGTGTGCAGCCTAATGTAAGAGATGGGGCCAGAAACACCAGCATATCTTAGAGTAAAGCTCTTGCTGCCAGTGTTGTTTCAGGCGTATTGGACGGCACAACATTTCCTTAACAAAGGTTTGTCTAACTCGGCTAATCATTGGAGGTGTCATACAGCCAATTTTTCTTTTGTCCATATGTTCTGGAAATGCCCAATAGTTGCCTCCTTTTGGGAGGAACTCATCAGGCAGATAAACATTGTATTGGAAAGCTCTTTAATATTTTTTGATGAACATGTTCCCTTAAATTATGTACCTGCGTCTTGGAATGTAACACATGGACAGCAAAAATGGATCTTTTGCACCTTCTTGACTATTGATCTAATATTTGAAAGAAAAAAGCTCACCACCTATATGGACTGAAGACCTAACTATGCTAGCAATATTTGAAAGACTGGTACATAGGTGCGATTCATGAATGGACATATTTGGATATCTGCTCTGTCTTTACTGCAGATTATGTGTAATTTACTCCTTTTTTCTTTTTTAGAATGTAGTAATATTTGAAAGTGAGGCCTTTAAAGTATGTATTCTTTTGTTGTTTTATTCTTTTGCTTTGCTGAAACTTAACAATAAAAAAGCTCTTGCTGCTAGTAACTAAGACATATGGGAGGAAATTTTGGATAGGAAAAAAATTGCATAAAACCTGGAAAACCACCCAGTGCTCAGTGGATGGGGGAAAGGGGGTGAGGAATGGTAGCATGGCCTTCTGGGAAATCCTGGAGGGCCGCATTGAAATCCCAGGAGGGCCTGTTTTGGCCCTCAGTTCTACACCCCTGTATTACTTGCTGATGTTGCTATAGAACCTTTGTATAACATTTCTTTTTAATGTTCATTGTTTTTAACTTTTGTAAACCAGCCAGAGAGCTTCAGCTATGCGGCGGTACAGAAATAATAATAATAATAATAATAATAATAATAATAATAATAATACATTTCTATCATTTCTTCTTGCTTTGTCCCATATAATTTTCCTCTAACATTGCAAAACATCATATATAATGAACAGTGAACAGGCAAAATTTGAGAGAGAGAGAGAGCGAGAGAGAGAGAGAGAGACAGCAGTTAGATTCTAATACGCTTGTGTGTGAACACAAGCATCTGTGTTCAAACTGAGTAATCTCTTTTTTATTGCTTCCTGCTACCACACTCCACAATGTATACCATGGGTGTCTGCCCATGTTAACTTTTTGTAATATATTTACGTCACACTTTGTACTGCCTATGTTAACTTTCTATAATGCATTTAGTTCACTTTTTATTGAATTGTGGTTCCTCTGGTCAGTTAATATGTGTATAATGTCCAGGAATACTAGTAAAGAGTTACCTTACAACTATATCAGAGTGCTCAGAACTAATGAGAGTTGAGAAAACAGACCCTAAGTGATCTTTTCTATATCTGCATTTCCTCTCAGCAATAACTCTAAAAGCAAGTGTTTTGGAAAGTCAAACACATCACGGTTGCTTAGTATAACTTTGGTACCACAGGCACTATTCCAAGCCTGCCAAATGTGATCTGTTCTAGGCTGAATTTTCAACAAAAACAATGTCTCAGCTTCAATTTAATTTGGCTTCAGCTCCAGTTCAGGCAAAAAGCCTTAAGCCTTTGTTTAATTCTGAGTAATTAGCTTAAAAATAACCCATAGATTTGCTGTCTAACAGGGTTGAATACTCACTCCGTTAAGATCATTTTCTTTTCAAATTCTCAATGGGACAAGGCCCTTTGTATTTAAAGTGTTTTTCCTGCTTTACAAGAAGTTAAGACTTCCTGAAATCACATGCCCAACACTACTAGTTAAACCCACACTTTGAATCAAAAGGGTTGCACAGCATTGTGAAATTTGATGCTGCACATCTGCGTTCTTTTCAAAGCACATCTGTCACAGGCACAGCACAATGTTTGTGTCATTAGAAGAATTCTAAGTCTTCACTGCATTTCATGTGGTTGAGTTCGTTTGCTTAAAATGTTAAACAATACACAGAGAAGTAAATTATGTACACTCCAGGTCAACTGTAATACAGCAGGTAGCCTGGACCAGTATGCATACATGCACAAAGGAAACAAATTAGTCAGTGTGTGTGTGTGTGTGTGTTTTAATCAAATAAATAACTAAGAATGATGGACTGCACACTATCTTTCTCCTGACTTTCATGGATGCGCAACTGGTCGAGCTAGTAGTTCAATGCCTAGGATCGTATCCGTATGTGCCCCAGCGCCAATGACATTGCACTAGCGTAAACCAATGTTTGTGCAATATAACTAGCACTTGCTGGGGTAATGGGGGAAAGTGATGATCTCCCACCAAATTTCAGCAGCAAATTGTCACTTTTCTCTAGAATGTACCAGTCGTGTCATGCAAGTGGAGGGTGTTTTTTTTTAATGCCAGTGCACTGTAATTAGTGCTACCACTGGGGCATAACTGAATATTACCACTAGTTTGCACCCTATGCACCAACATGGACTAATTGCACTCCTTCCCCAATTAATGCCAAATACCCAGCCATGCCATATCATGGGCTGAAAGATCACACACTGGCCTTTTCCACGCAGTTTCTAGATGGTGAATTAGCTCTTAAGACCTCTGATTTCAATGTCAGTATCTAGACCAGTGTTTTCAACTGGTCCAGCCATGAGACCCACGTTGGGTCCCAACCTGCAATATGGGACCTAATTTCAGTTTTGTCCAGGCCCAACATGGCAGCAACAGCTTTGCCGCGACCCATCCGGACTGATCTTGTGACCCACTTTTGGGTCGTGACTCAACAGTAGAAGACCTGGATTAGGCCACATGCAGAGAAAACGTGCAACTGAAAATAATAACGTCACACTTCCATATTTAAAATGATCAGCTTTAACTTGGGCAATTAATTTCAGAACGAAAGGAAGCATCGAGGCGCCGCTTGAGAAGTGCCTTGATACTTTCCAAGCCACAGCCCCTCGCTCCCTCGCTCCCACAACTCGTCACTGATGTCAAGAAGTTGCTGGAGGTGCTTCCGAGTATAATTTTTTAATGAACTGTTTTAAGCGTGCCCCTGGTATTAATACTAAGAGTTCGCTTTTTATTGACCAATCAAGAGACCTACTGTCAGGAAAGAGTTGGTAACAGCAGCCAGGAGGGGAAAATGTATCGACTATGAACATGTGGAAATGTAGAATATTTCAGGATGTTGGGAAAGCTCAGCTCTGTCTTGCGAGAGGCATAACTCCAGAGGGATGTGGAGGGCACATTTCCACCGTCTTTTAATTCCTAAAGCTCACTCCAGCACCTTCAGCCAAGTACCAAGGCTGTGGTGTGACATCCACATGCCTGCTTAATGAGCCTTAGAGTTTCAAACTATGGAGATGAAATAATTGGAGCATTAAGAACACATGATAAAAAATAACAGGATCCTGATTGTATGAATGCACTGCCTGGTCTTACGTGCAGGTGTGTGTGTGTGTACATGTGTGTTCTCATACACTAATGATAGGAGCTGAGTCTGTGTGCAAGTTTTGAGGCCTCTGGTGCAACATGATAAATGGCTGGCCGAAGCAACCATCTTACAAGCACCTTTCCAAGGCTCGCCCATTTCGTGTTCCACACTCTCTTCATACCTATGAGGAGAGCCTTGCTCACAAATAGATCTTTGGTCTGGAACAGACTAAAGCAGCCTTCCCCAACCTGGTGCCTTACAGATGTTTTGGATGACAACTCCCAGTATTCCTGATCATTGGCCATGCTGGCTGGGTTGAGGTCCAAAACATCTGGAAGGCACCAAGTTGGGGACATCTGGACTGCAAGTACTGTTCCCGTCTGACAGTCCCACACTCTTCCTGAGTCAGCTGTTGAGAAGACAATGGGATGGTTCAATACCAAACTTGACTTAATTAACAATAGCTTATTAAGCTGAAAAAGATCACCAGGCCTATATGCACCCTGAGCCCAAATTCTATTATCCCGTCCTGCTTTGTAAGTCAGCAATTAAACCATAGTTTCTCACTTTGGATGTAATAGTACACTCTGGTTTAAAGAGTACGGGATAAGAGCACTAAAGGTAAATGGAGGGAATGACGGAGGGGGTGTGCAAGCCCAATGCAAATTCTCAGCTGAATAGTTTATGCTTTGTTAAGCCAAATTCATTAAGTCTAACTAGTCTGTAGTTACTTGATGCCTCCACAGCTGGGTGCCTGTTTCTTTTGCTGTTCATCAGTCTAGTCAGTCTTTCACCTTCCTTTCCCTAGCATGGGCCCATTTCTGTGTCCCACGGCCTTAATTCAATGGTGGTGGCAATGCACCACAAATTCCTTAAGCTTATTAAAGGAAAAACTAAACGGTGCATTCTATGAAATAAGCATGTTTTATCAACATCATTTGGAGGCAGCTGGTAACTGTCTTCACTTGGTGTCTTCAACACATCCTGATGTCTGGCAGGAGGTCATTGATGCCAGTGTGAAATCTGTCTTTGCCATGCAGAACTACACATAATTCAATCCCAGGGTAAAGCATCATAAAGTTTTCTCTGTCCTGCTGCATTTGTAGGATACAGCATACCAACCACTGTTTCAGTACAAGGGCATTGCACAATACTTTGAGAAGTTACAGAAATGCTAGGGGGGGGCATATAAAAGTTTAGAAAAAGCACTTTGGGAAATTCATCAAAACATACTTGATGTGTTTCTTCATATTTTTCACCTATGTGTATAGTAACCAATAATCAGACTTAGCCTACAAATTGCTAAATTGTCTAAACAGGTCAGAGTGTACTTCTACTGTGCCAAATATTTAGAGAAGATTTACAGAATCATACTTATCACAGGATAATTGCAATAGTGATCCACTATTTTAGATCAGCTATTGTGGATAAAACTTGCTTATCATGTGAACTTAGTATCTGTTGGCAAAAGCAAGCTTGTTACATACATTCAGCTGAGGTGGTGGTTATAATCTTACATGATACTAGGCCATGTAGGACAACTAGCTAAAACTATTCCTTGCATGGTGGCTACAATTTCTGGAGGTGATATTTAATCAATTTTACCCCAACTTATGCTTCCTGCTGAAATTGGTATTAGATATGGTCTTACAGTTCAAAACAAAACAAAACAAAAACAGTGGTTACTGACATAATAATTGGATGTCCAATTCAACATGTAATGTCTTATGGAGAGACACACTGATGGACGTCTAGTTTAGTCAAACAAGTTTGACTGAAAGCTCAAGTCACTATTCAGTAAAGGTGCATTACCTAGTCAACTGCAATCCCGCAAAGAACCTCAGGGTAAGTTCTAATACTTCTCCTCCAACTGATTTCCTACCCATTGTACAATCAGTTCTGGTTTGTATTACATGGACTTTTAGTTGTTTTATATTTATTGCTAGACCTATGGCTTTGTTTTGATGGGTGTTTTTATTTATTTATTCAAAGCACAATATTAAAATGGAGTGTAATACATCCTGAAAAGCTTGTTAAATCTTACATGAATCCCTTATTTTGAAATAGAAAAACATAAAAAACCACCTGTAAAACTGTAAAATATATCAGATTAAGTTAGTTGCTTTTCAATTCTTGTAGTTTGTTCCCAGAAAGTTTAATTTTTTCCAAATATAGTTACATAGAATTTTAGTTAGTTTTGCTAAAGAGCCATCACATTTAAATAATGTCATCAAGTGTAAACAGAAACCACAATTTTGGGTCACCTTAAACTAGCCTTCCCCAACTTCTTGCCTTTCAGATGTTTTGGACTACAACTCCCAGTACTTCTGAACATTGGCCATGTTAGCTGGGGCTGATGGGAGTTAAAGTTCAAAATAGCTGGAAGGCAACAAGTTGGGGGGTAGCTGTCCTAAGCTGAGTAAGTGGGAAAGCAGGACAGGGCAGTCCCCCTCCCCCACCCCAAATAGTGTTCCTTCAAATTAAGAGAAATACGAGTTTAAGAATATTTGTCCTTCATTTTCCCTACCCATGTCCAGTTCCCATTTTAAAGGTTAAACAAAGCATCACTCATAGTTATATAATGTTGGGACATCCAGATTCCTCTTTATCTTTCATAGAGAGAGCGAAGGGAAGGACCTAAACAGTTATTTGGTCAAGCCAACAAGGCATATCCCCCATAAAGACTATGCATTTATTTATTTGTTATGGTGAGCCCTTGTTAATATTCAAGAATATTAGGGATGTTGGAGAAATTAGGGATGGAGAAATTGCTTTGGTTCAATATTTTATACAAATTCACCCAGTTCATACCGCTAGAATACATATTCAGACTGGAACGCTCTTCCACAATAAAATCCACACCTCTCAGAATTTTGTGATACAGTTTGCAACTCAGAAAAATGTGCCCTAAAATGCATATATTAACAAAAATTGGATACAAAAATGTGTATATTAGGGAAAGGTATGCACAAAATCCATTATATTGGGAGGGGGCACACACATTTATTATATTTATTATTATAATTATTATTATTATTTATTACATTTATATACCACTCCATAGCCGAAGCTCTCTGGGTGGCTTACAAAAGTTAAAAACAATGAACATTAAAAACAGATATACAAAATTTAAAAACCACCAAAAGTATAAAAAAACCCAATATCCATTTAAAACATGAGATAGCATTTCTCTTGGCTCTTCGCTCAGTCCTTTTGCCAGTTCCTACCCACCTTCTACATACAAATATCATCTATTGAAAAGAGCTGGAGAATGGAAAACCAGGGGCTGGAGGGCACGCAAAGCTCAGTCCATTCCGACCTCTCCACGGGCCATCTGGGAAAGGATCCCATCTACCCGCTGGGCATAAGCCTGGTCTTCCTGGGGCTGGTACAATTTCCTAATCTCTATTGACCGTCTTTTGTCTTTAGAGGAACCAGTTGAAAGGAGCAACGGCTGAGACGCACCATTCTGAACAGGGCTCAGGCTCCTTAAGGCATTCTGGGACAAGTGGGTCCCATTATATTTCCCCTGTACTTGCTGGCACAGGAGACATCACTTGGGTTTCTCTCGGTTCCTGATCACACAGTCTATGCAGATGTAGTTGTCCGACAGGCCCTCCAGGACAGAGATGTTGAGTGGGGGCAGGTGAAAGGGGACGAGGTCTTTTCCGTCCTGGACACAAACCAAGCCTCTTTGGTGCAGCAGAGAGCCCGGCTGGACCGGGGGGCAGGCGGGCGGTGCAGCACCATCCCATGGACCACACACCAACATTGTTTGCAAAAGGTACGCATTTTAAGAAGTGTGCACAAAAATACATACAAATATTCATGTAATTTTTTTTATTTATTTATTTTGCCAACTTCACAGACTGACGTTGAAATGGGTCAAAATGAACATACAGTTGGCAAATTGAAAATGAGTGAAAAAAGAAATTGCTCATCCTTAGTATAGATAACAGTCTATACTGAACTGGAAAAAGCAAGTAACAGGCAGGAGAAGAGGACCAAAGCAACTTCTCTCTACGCTTGGAATAGCTTCTGTTCAGTTTGGTGGATCAGTCTGGAGCATTAAGGTCCTAGTCAATCACCTCTGCCTGCCTTAGGATGGGAAGGAAATGATGTGGTGGAGGCTTGAATGAGTCTAGAATTTGACCTTATTATGTGAAACAGCCCTGGATCAAATAAATCAAATTACATCTTCTGATCTTTAACCTGAATTTAAAATCATTTTTGTGTGGGTGTGAGGGAGATCAGGGATGCACTCGCTGGTTATGTTAATTATGTTAAAAATGAGTAGTTGTGCATTGAGGAAGAAGTAAATTAATAAATCAAGTATAAATTAGCTGCATAAAAAGACTGGGATGAGGAAGAATAGATGAAGATGCTATTAGTGATGAATTTAAAACTCACAAGTACAATCCTACATGTCTACTCAGAAACTGCTACATTGGGTTCAGTGGGACTTAGTCCCAGGTGTGTAAGTGAAAGTAAGAGTAAGTGTAGCCTAAATTAACAGCAATTGAGAGGAGAAAGAATGCAGTGAAGAGTAAATTACTCCAGGATCCTTCCTCCAGCAAAGCACGTATGTAGCTGTCCGTTGTATGCCAGGAGTGGATACACAAAATATTATAATTCTTTGTTCATCCCCTATAACTGGAAATCCTTTTTTTAAAATAATAATAATAATAGTGCTGTACTTCACGCTCATGTTTACTCATGCTTCCTTTCTCTTAAGGATAGCCAAAGGATCTGCTCTAGAAGACCTTCAGGGCTATTTTGCCATTTCACCATCCGCAAGTTAAAACACCCCTTGTGAAGTTAAGATACCAAAGAGCGCCTCACATCTAAATTGTTTCTGTTTTTTAAATACAATTACAGTAAAAATGTTCTACTGCCATTCTGCCGTTACCACACTCATGAAACAATACAGGAAATGAAAATGAACCAAACACTCCAAAAGTGATTTACAACTCGTAACGTATGTTATTATTGTTTAGTCCTATACAGCTCCAGTCAGAAGAAAGTCCCACTGAGTTCAATGTTTACTCCCCAAACTGCAGAGGATTATAGCACGCTTACTCAACAGTACATCCTGTTGTAGACAATGGGGCTTATTCCTAGGGTTAGGGTTAGGTCTTGGGCTGCAATCCTATGCACACTTACCTGGGAGTAAATCCCACTGAATTCAATAGGACGTACTTCTGAGTATACATCCGTAGGAGTAATCTCTTCAGCTCTATCTAAGTGAACACCAGGTGCTTGGAAAAACAAAACCTAGATTGTAAGCCTATGCGGCAGGGCCTTGCTATTTACTGTTTTACTCTGTACAGCACCATGTACATTGATGGTGCTATATAAATAAATAAATTAATAATAATAATAATAATAATAATAATAATAATAATAATAACAACAACAACCCTTACAATCTGGGCAATGAAAACCATGAACTGACAACCAGCAGACCAATCATGTTTGCAGTTTTGGGCTGCATACTTTGTCCCAAATGCTGACTAAGCTTTAAATGTCATTGCCAACACCTTGAATTCTGACCAGAAGCGAATAGGCTACTAGGAGGAGGGCTTTCTCCGCTGTGGCACCCCGGTTGTGGAATGAGCTCCCCAGAGAGGTCCGCCTGGCGCCTACACTGTACTCCTTTCGTCACCAGCTGAAGACCTTTTTATTCTCTCAGTATTTTAACACTTAATTTTAACTTAAATTTAAATTTTACTGTTTTAACTCTGTATTTTAATCTTATATCAATTTTGCTGCATGATTTTATCCTGGTTGTGCTTTTTATATTGTATTTTGTATTTGTGCTTTTAACCTGTTGGTTGTTTTATTATGGTTTTAATTTTTGTGAACCGCCCAGAGAGCTTTGGCTATTGGGCGGTATAAAAATCTATATAAATAAATAAATAAATAAATAGGCAGCCAGTGCAATTCCATTAAGACTGGTGTTATATGGTCTTTGTGGGATGTAACACAGTGCCTCCTACTCCCATCTCGCAGGCCGATCCAGTAAGATACCATGATCAATGGTATCAAAAGCTGCTGAGAGATCCAGGAAGATCAACAGGGTAGCACTCGCCCTGTCTTTCACCCGGAGTAGGTTGCTGATCATGTGTGAATTAGTCCTTAGTCATGTGTGAAGTAGTTTAGTTTCTCTAATCAACTAATATAAGAGCATTTTGTCACTAGCTCTAAAGTGAAATATTTGGTCCGTAGGATTGCTCCCATAGTGTCTGTAAGCACAACGTTGAAATGTCTCACTTCAGATACTGCACTGCAATGCATTTTGTATCTCTTCTCCAATAAATTGGGGAAGGAGATGAGCTTGTGTTTGAACCCCAAACAGAAATGTTTGTCTTGAAAAAAGAAGGGAAAGGTAACACGGGAAGAATATGCACAACTACAGCTACGAGAAGGGGCACGGAGTTTAGGGCTTCATGGCTTTCCTTGCTGTAAAATAGCTCTGATGGTCAATTAAGTTGTACTTTTCAACCTGTGGCCAAGAGCTGATAAAACTTTCTGTGCTATTCTAGGAATCAATACGGTGAAATCTCTGGAGCATTCCACCGTCCCTATACAAATCTCAACTTTTTTAAAAAAATGGTCAGAGGATCTGTCCAGATGACCTGCTGTGCTAATAAGTTCTCGGGTTGAATAAACACTATATAAAGCTGCATTTCCTTTTCCTTTCTTTGCTGTGTCCTTCATTTTCTCCTTTGTACAAGAACTGAGAAAAACAACAATAACTATGTGTGGCATTTGAGGGGGGAAAGTGAACGGCTTTCAAGGCCTACTACAAAACAGTCCTGTGACAGCCTGGCTATGAACGCCAAAGACATCAGCCATTTACTGGCAACTTCAATAAACTCCTTTAAGAGTCAATGGGACAACAAATCTATGAGAGAATCCTCCTTGAAAAAGGAAAGGGGGAGACGGAGAGGGAGGGGGGGTTCCACTCCTGGGTGCACTGGCCTCTAAAGCTATCAACCTCATTATAATGCTTTTAAAATGGCCTGGACTTTTAAAGCTCACAAGAGGAAAGATTTATTTAGTGCTTAATACTCCAGAAATCACAGAGAAAAAGAATGTCTTACAGATGTGAACAGACAACTTTTTCTTAGAAAATAACCTCTCCGCACTTCCTAATTCATACAGTGTTGGATTTCTTATAAAAAAAAGATGAAGCAGCCCAAATAACGCAGATCAATGGAAGAATGAATAAAGCTTAAAGAGGGGAGGGGGAGGAGGAGGAGGCGACACCAATCAATACCAAAATGTCAGAGCAGATTTATTTTAAGAGTAGAGGGGCCCTCCTACATGATAGCAAGGGAAACTGGAGGGCATTCATTTCACAAAGCACCCATCCAGAAGATTTTTTCATAATAGCGGTACTAAAAATTTTAGGCTACAATGCTGTACACAGTTACCTGGGAGTAAGCCCCATTGAACTCAGTGGGGCTTACTTCTGAGTAGATATGCATAGTTGTCAATAAACGAAAGAAGGCAAACAACCTGAATTTTTGCCGTTGCAAAGGAGGCGAAACCCCTTTTAAAAGCATTGTCATTAAAGTACATTCATCCGCATGCAGTATTGATTCTACAGAGCATTGGTGAGTCACAGTGACTTACACACTGCACACTCATTTTAGGGGATGGGAAAGGGTGTTGTTAATATTGTACAGATATTTCACTGTTTGATTTACAATGCAAGTTTCTTGGAGAGGTGTTTTTTTTTCTTTTACAAAGGATTCAAATTAGAAACAGTGTGGAAAAATAGGCAATTTGGAACACACAAAGAAAATGCTGAAAGACACTGCCACAGCCTGGCTCATTTTGGAAGTTCTACTCTTTGAGGAAGAGAAAAAAAGAGAGAAAATTCAAAGCTCTTTCTATCCCTAACCCATTTACTACCATATGCGTATGAGCGCACACACACACACCACTGTGCCAAAAATATGCTTTGTTTTTACATCCCAAATGGTGCAAGGTTTGTAGATTCTACAATACAGAACACAAGATGCTTCAGTATATAAAGTCCAACCACTGGTCTATAGAGCTGTATATTGTTTACAATGGGGGCGGGCAGAAGCTAGATCTCCAGATGTTTTGAACTTCAACTCACAGATGTTTCAACTCTCAGTGCATTATGATTGAGCTATGGCCCTTTCCTAACAAACAAGTGAAAAGCATCCGCCCCATAGTAGAAGTAGAAATGTTTCTTTAAGGTCAACCGTTTATTCCTGTTCCAAAATGATACTGTCATCTTATTATGTGACTCAATACACTGGGGTAGTCAACATATGATCATAGTGGCATATTTACTCCCAGTGAAATATGAGTGCATATCTTAAAAAGTTGTATCACTTGCAACTACTGCAAAGAAAATCTATGTGGTTTAAAAAATAATAAAAACGTTATTGGACTATAAAGGTGATTCACTAATGTGAATAAATTAAGTTAAAAAAATTCAGGAGTTATTAGAAAGGATTTATTTTAGCAATGCTTTGCACATTAAATGAGAATCGGAAAGCTTAATTGGTTATATTTTATGTCTGTGTTGTAGACGTTTTTTATTATGATGCAATAAATATTTATCGTATCGCAATGTCAACCAGAGAAGAGACTAGATTCTCAAATACCATCTTATCCAGTGAAAACAAAAACTTTGTATCTTCATTCATTACATTACCATTTCATGCTCACTATGCTCAGTGGGTTATGCTGTTCTAAAGACTGCAGACTTGGTGGGCTACATGCAAACAAAACAACAGGTATTTTCCACAGAGAAGGATGATTCAGTTTGCAAACTCAAATATAAAATGCCATCAAGTTTCAATGAAAAGAATGGGGCCGAGTCAATGAAATCTGAATCAAAGTGTAATACATCTATTATAAGGTGTCCCTAATAAATTGGCCATATTGTCTTTATGTCACATATAAGATTATAAATTGTCTTACACTGCAATCCAATACCTATTTATGTGGGAGCAAGCTCAGTAGAACCTATTTCAAAAGGAAATGTATAGGACTGCACTGATAAAGAAATTTACAAGCAAATAGTTACCTAAATAAGTGAATATTAAATATTAAATCAAATTTATAGTTATATTAAAACTATCTCATTGGACCTAGGGATGTACTGATTGTGCAAAATCTGTTCTGTTTGTTTCCTGGGTTGTTCTTTCACCATTCATTCTGTTATCTGCCCATTGATGGAATTGAATTTTTTTCTGTTTCCAAATTTGCAGAAATGCAAATTTGCACAAATGTGCATGTAGATGAAATTCCGCCCAAACACGCATTTTCACACTTAAAACTATGGGGGAAATGCACACTTTTGGCCCTCTATGTGTGTGTGTGCACGCGTGCTCCTGTGTACTCTCCTATGATGAAATTTGTGTAAAGTTTCCAATAGTTAGAAGAATGTCCCTTAAGCCCGCGAACTCTGCTTGACATGAAAAACTAGTCCATTGTGGAATCCAGTCAGATTCATAAAACTCCAAACTCATTTAGTTCCATTGAAAATTTCCCTGACATACCTATTTGAACCTCTTCAATCTGTTTTGTTTCATCATCTACCTGCCTTAGTCCATACAAGATTGAAGCAGTAACTCATATTATCCCACTGGGTTATTGGCATAATTTTTCTTACTAGTCAAGACAGAAGTGTATCAGCAAATGTGCCTGAAGAGTGAGCAATCCAAATCTATGTACGTAATTAATTTATGCAGCTGTACATAAATTATGCCGTGTTCTTAGCATGGTAACCTTTTCTTATGACCAAGCCATAGTAAAGTCAGTTCTGAATTGCAGTTAAATGCTGCTAGGCTTTATATTTTATTATTTTCAGTCCATCTGCAAGACACTGTATTTAGTACTGTAGACAATGACGAAAGTAGTAGCTGTTTTAATAGCTTATTCAACAGCACAGTTTAGACATTTTATTCATCACATGACTGTGCTGGGATAAACAAAACCTATTATTACTATGCCCATTATATGTTATCATTCTCAGAAATATAATGGCAATACAAAATGTTTTTATACGTATACTTCAAAAGGAAGGGATTATTACAGATACCCAAAGCTAACCCCCCTGTGAAATTCAGGTGTTGGATCAGTTTTTGTTTTGAAAAGTCACTCCACTTTCAAGTCAGTTGAGCTGCTTTTCTCCTAAGAAAAAGTAAGCACCCACAAGCAAAGAAATACAAATAGAAAATCTGTAAATAAATATTAAAACAGAAGGGTATGATTAGGGGAATTATGCAGGAATCTGATGAGAGCCACATTTATCAAACAGCTTTTCGCAGGTGATTTCAGTCTGAAGTGGGGGGGGTAGAGAGAGTAGGTGACTATACTGAGCAAAAGTGTTGAGGGAAGAGAATATTAACATTTC
This sequence comes from Elgaria multicarinata webbii, assembly GCF_023053635.1. Lineage (NCBI taxonomy): Eukaryota > Metazoa > Chordata > Lepidosauria > Squamata > Anguidae > Elgaria > Elgaria multicarinata. Next base: position 43,339,681 of record NC_086177.1, on the reverse strand, counting down.
TACATAAAGCAAGGCAGAATGGCTACTGTGGGAAGAATATCTACTTAACGCTTGAAGTGAGTGAGGAAGTAGGAATGTTTCATTTCATATGGGGCTAGGCTCAATTTAGCCTGTAGTGTAGTCCATTCGCCATCTTAATAACCTCGTAAAAGTTTTGCAAACCAGCTTGAATAAGCACATTCACACTTTGAAATAATGACAATCACTGATCAATCATTACCATGGAAAGTATAATGTGAGTCAACGAAGCCCAAACCATTAATGAATGATGGCCTAATATTAGGCATGACATAATTTTAAAAAGAAAAGAAAAAAGAAGTTTCCAGATATTCTCATTGCATAAATGTGTAGGTACTTTCTCAATGCAGTGGCAGGGCAAGACGAATAGTCAGCTTGATGCTATCCCTTTCCCAATCCTTGTTTTAAATAAACTTCTGGCCTACACTTTGGAGGAGCTTTGGGAACTTCAACTGGGCCAGAGTGCAGCAGCAATTCTGTTAGTTGGCATTCAGTCATGAGATTATATCATACATGTCCTGCAATAGCTGCACTGGTTATCCATCTGTTTCTGGGCCCAATGCAAAGTGTTGGTGATTACCTTTAAAGCCCTACATGGCTTCAGGATCATTACCTTTAAAGCCCTACATGGCTTCTCTATGATCTCGACTATGGTCCAAATATTGGGGCTACTGTGCTTACTCTAAAGTAAAAAGCACATTTAAAGTAGTATGTGCTTTCAGTCTATGATGAAGGCTCAGTTAATAAGGATAAGAAAAGGGGCCTTCTCAGTGGTTACACCCAAATTATGAAATTCTTTCGCCCATGAGGCTCTGTTGGCTCCCTCTCTTGCTGTGTTCTGCCAGATGGTAAAAACAAAAAAAATGTATTCTGGCAATTATCAGGCAGATAATTTCCTATTCAATGTCTATATTTGTCTGCTGAACCACTCTGCTTGTTATTTTTGTTATTTTTATGGAATAGTATTGTGAAATAAAAGTTGAGATATAAATCCTTATATATAAAAATAACAAATAATATGGTGCTCCTTTTGGGAAAGATATTCAGCTTCTGTTTTCACTTGCACATTTTAGGCCTTGTATCTTTGTTGGTCCCAACTTCCCCACAATATCGCAAGAAAAACGTCCTGTCAGCCACTTACACATTTTAAGTTTTACATACCACTGATCCCTTGGCCAGTAATCTGGAAAATACGCTTCCTCTTTGTGGAGTGTCCATTCTGCTTGCATAGTACTTGTCTCTTCCACGCTCACAGTTGGCTGCATTTGCACATAACACTAAGCCAAGATTTGATTTAACAAAGGGTTGTTGAACAAGTCAAAGACAGTCTTCCAGACAAGCAAAGCAATTACAGGTGGTTTGGACAGTTTCTAGTTTTGTTTGCCCCCACCTCTTCTTCCAGTATCCCAAATGCCCTAGCAGCCGTAAACCTTAGTAAAACTAAGGGATGGGAGGGAGAGGAAAAAGCTAAATTAAAAGCTAAAAAGGGAGAGAAAGAAGAAGGTTAAGGACCAGGGTAGGGAGAACCTTTTCATCTACTTCCAAACCCTACAATCAAAGGCTGCTATTAACTTTCTTTCTGGAAATAACACTTTTGTAGAAGTTCATAGAGGAAAATCTGCCACGCTTCAATTACTTCCCTGTTCCTGAAAGTGAATTTCAGAGTGTGCGTAGAATTCTTACTGCAATTGCTATGGTTTATAAACAGCTAAAATTGTCTAATCATTGCATCCGCTATCTAAATTCCCTTGCTTAACTAGTAATATGGAAATCTTAAAACTCCATGTGTTTGTCACTAAAACGCTGACTTTTTTTTTTTTTTTAAAGGTAGGATTTCTATGTATGCAAGATTCTTTGTGGCATAATGTTTCAGTATATTGCTGTGGGGTACAAAGAAATCATTGATACACACAACAGAAAAGTGACCTTGTGTTGTTGTTGTTTTTTAAAAAAAACCTTTCTGAACATGTTGTTAATTGTTTGCATGTACTGAAACAAGTTTATTCCTTTTTAAAATCTCCTGAAAGATAACAATTAACCTCTATTTTTAAAGGGCTTATTCCTTTCTTGATAAGCTTTTTTAAAAAATGAACTGCTAAATGTGCATAATGCATGCCACTGCGCACACAGAGAAAAAAAAAACATTCAGAACATAAGAAATCTTTGTTAAGAATGTAATACAATAAGACACTGGCATTCATTCACAGGACAGCTGCCTCAAATTTATTCAAATGGGACTGCATTGTACCCAGGAAACCACTAGATGGCACCTATTCACAATTTATAATCCCAACAGCAGCCTTTCTATTTGCATGATGTGTGGTCTGAAGTTCCATTAAAGTATGTCAAGCTTTGACCAATCGATAGGAACTGGAAAGAACCTGTCACATTTTCACAGTCGCTACTGCTATCTTATAAGCAAGAAAAACCTTCAAAATTCCAAAGACATCCATATATTCTAGGTATTGATTTTAAGGTGACATTTCTTAATTCAATTCCTCCACCGCCTCCCAATTCTCCACATTCCTCAACAAGTTCACACAACCCAAACTTTACAGAAATTTCCAAAAAAGGAATTTTCAAGCAAATCTAGAGTAGAGGGAGGGAGAGAGAAATTCTCACCAATCATTCCTATGGTATTCCAAATTAAGCAAACTCACACCCTCTTTCTGTTAGGAATTTTGGAAAAAACAGTATGTGTTATTCTTTTCATTCTAAAATGCTATTTAATTAACATTCCTGTAAAGCAGTGGTGTTCAACTGGTGGGTTTGTTGAACAAAAGTGGGTTGCGAGATCAGTTCAGATGGGTTGCGGCAAAGCCTTTGCCACCATGTGTGGCAATTGTGAAAGTCGGTCCCATGTTGCAGGTTGGAAGTCTGAACCAGTTGAAAACCATTGCTGTAAAGAACAGATGATGTGTTTAAGAACAGCCATGCAAAACAGATTATGACCCAGTTTGCACGTCGTGGCAATTCCTGGCTTGTTTAGCCATGGCTGAGCAAGTGCTGCCGCCTCCCATTTGCTGGTCGCTTCCACTTTCAATTGGCAGCCCAGGAATGCCCCGTTCCTGGGTTGTTATCATGACGTCCAAACCTGGAACTCTGGGTTGTTTAGTGAGTAAACAACACAGAGCTAATGCAACAACAAACCAGGGACAATTGTTAGTAATCCAGGGATGTGGGGATAAGCATCATCAATACACGGATCACATACAGCTCTATTTCTCTATCATCTAAATCAGGTGGGTTGAGAGAAGAAATGAATCACTGTCTGAACTATGTAACGGCTGGTTGAGGGCAAATAAACAAACCCAATCATAATAAGATGGAAGTGCTGTGGGTGCAATGTCTATGAAAAGGAGCGGGGATTCAACTTGTTTTGGATACGAACATGTTCAAAGCCTGAGAGTATTCCTTGACCCTGCTTTGTCACTTGAACTACAGGTTTCCTCAGTGATACAGAGGGCTTTCTACCAGCTTAGGCTACTCTGACAGCTGCTACCATGTCCTAGACTGGGAAAGTCTGGCAATAGTCATCCATAGTCTGGTAACACCCCGTTTAGATTACTGTAATGTGTTGCAGGTGGGGCTGTTCTTGGAGATGGCTAAGATGCTGCAACAAGTTCAAAATATATCAGCTAGGATTTTGATGTAACAGCTCCTTGGGTGAAAGGAACAAAGCTACTGAGTTGATAGGTATAAAGGATTTATTTTGGTAGCAGTGGGTGAATATTTTAATGCTAGGGCAGTTAACACTGAAGTCTAACTGGGAACTTTACTAAAAACTGCGGCAATGAGTGCCATAGACCCTAATAAAATAACTCTAGTCACACGTTGGGAACGCTTTACATGACTTGGAGCATCCCTAACTGGGAACCCGGTAGCGACATGCGCACTGAGCACTGAGATGGTGGGGGAAGGGTTTCCACCAAAGTTACTCAGCTATAGGAGTATCCCAAATGTGTGATACATAGAGACCATGAAAAAGAAATATCTTTTAATAAGGAATGGAAGAAATAAGTGTTGAGAAACTTAGATTGATTTTTTCCTCATGGCTTCAAAATTTACAGAAATCTTACATCTCTTCCTATAAAAGTCTGTCTATTATAATTTTTAGAAATCATTTTGATTTCTAAAACTTCAAGGACATATTGCAATATGTGAACACCCTGTCTTAAACATTTTATTCATATAAATCCAAAATTGTTCAATTTTTCAGGAAAATCCCTCCCAAAGATCCTTGGAAAAAAGCCTGGGGGACGGGCAGGACCCGTTTCTTTTCCGGAATTTTCCGTGTTTTTCCGGGGTTTCACATCTCTATTTGCACCATTTATGTTTGCTGTACTGTAAAGGTGGTGACTGCAGGCAGATTTTATCTCGCCAGGAACATCTCACCACTTTTGAGAGATGGGTAGTGCTAGCCTAAATACATATCTATTCAGAGGTAAGTCCTATTCAGTGGAACTTGATTCCAGAGAAGTGGGTATAGAATTGCAGCCTTACATTAGTAAACAGATTGTTTCTGAGGTCAATTTAAGTTGCCAGTTTTAACCTTTAAAGCAGGGGTCCCCAACATGGCACCCATGAGGACCTCTAACAAAGGCCCACTTCCCTGCCACCTTCAAAAAAATTGTTTAAGAAAAATGTTGGAAAATGTTAGGGCAGTCTTCTTTCTCTCTTTCTAGCCTCTGACCTTGGTCTTCCTGACCCCTCTGCCGTGTTCTTTCTCCATTCCTCCCCAGCCTCTAGCCGCACTTATTCCCCCATCCTCTTCAGCTCACTTTTGACTAGCCAGACTCGCAGCAGCCATTATGTGCCTACCCACATCCTCCAGGGGAGCCATTTTGTGGTGATGCCCACAGCAGGTTTTTCAAATTCTCAAATATGCCCATGGCTGCAAAAAAAGCGGGGAACTACTGCTTTAAAGTTTGCCAATGGTTTGAGGCCCATACAACTTAAGAATTACTTTTTCTTGTCCATCTGCCCAAAATTAAGGTCTTAATATTAAGGGCTTTCTCATCTATGGTGGTCAGCTAACTAGTTTGTAACCTAGATCCTAACAGGGGGGAAATGTAGAACGAAGAGAGGGGAAATAAAATTGCAGGTGACTAAAACAACTTTCGGATGTGAGTAAGTAGGCAATATAGTTTCTATCAACTCTTTGTTTCTTCCATTAGCGTAGAGGATTTCATTGGTAGATGGAGAAACAGATTGCTGCCAACACAGAAATCCATTTGCAATACAGGAAAAGTGGATCAATGCTGCCCTCTAGAAGTTTTAGACTACAATACCCAATGGTAGGGGATTATGAGAGTTGTAGTCCAGAACACTTGCTTTACAATCACTCTCTCACTCCTGTCCTAAATCCCTATGGATTTAGTAGCTATTTTGTTTTAAATAGAATCTTCAATTTTAAATGCAATGCAGGCCCATTTGTATATAATTTTATTTTCTTGTTGCTGTAAAAGAAAAAATACAAAGATGACCACTGAAAAGAGTAGGTATATTTAATAAAACCCTCAATCCAGGAAGAAGCAAATCAAGAAATTAGGTGCATTCCCAGTACACCAGGGCTGAATCATGATTTCTAAGCTTTAAAGTGCCTTTAAAGCTATTACACTCTTTCTGATGTTATCTTATATGGTGTACTGTCATCTGTACAATTGTGAAAGATGCTCCCGTTAAGTGAATTGGCAAGAAATAAGAAATATCTTTCAAGTTTGATGATAATAATAATGGCAGTATACTGTAAGCTCTTGAAGTGTGCAACCGTTTTTCCTGAAGTGTGCAACCATTTCTTTTGAAGTGTAAAACCGTTTCCCACACTCCTCGTGCATGGGAATTGTGCCTGATTTACAGCAGTTTCAGAGGAGTGTACAAAAGTAACATCAGCGCCTTCATTGTGAAGTCAGTTATTGCAATGCTTTTTACTATGCTTTGGAAAGACATTAGGCCTGAAGCAAATATTATTAACGTGAAAAGGTTACGTGGTACATGAGTGCATGCACACTCACACACACACCCCTATATGTATGTGAGGGGTACAAAAGGGCAGCCCGTGGACCACAGGAAGATGCCAAGGTCTGTTTGGTGCCCCAACCCGAAAAAAAGAAACCAGGAGGGGGGAAAGGAAAAACACTCTAGGAACAGGTTCTCTGTCATAGAAGCCTCTTTCCTAGAGCATCCCCAGAGTGTCCTAAGAAATGGTGCTTGAGGCTCCTCCCTGCTACTTAGGACACTCTACGCATGGGAAGGAACTATATCCTAGAGGATTTTCCCACTCTTTTAATTCCTCCCCTAAAAACTGGATTAGATGAGGGAGAAGGGCTAGATGCCAGGATTCCTGGATGGTTTTGGAAACTGAAGTTTCTGGGCAGAGTTTTATCTGGGCAAAGTAAGTGCCAGCAACAGCCAGCATGGTCAATGGACAAGAATGCTGAGAGTTGTAGTCAATATCATCTGGAGAACACCAGGTTGGGGAAGGCTGTTACAGAGCTTAAGTTAATGATTGATTAGGAGTTAGGGGGGAAATTGTGATACTAAAAAGCATTCAGTGGAGATTACTTCCAATTTAAAGGATAAGAGCAGAAGTTATGTTATGCTAATGCAAGACATCAGGGTATTAAAACAGACAATCCTGAATAACTGATATTAGAGGAATAACTGTAACTGGAATCGCTGGAAAATGGTAAAATTATTAATGAAATAAACAGAAAAATACAGAAGCTTTCATTAATAAGGAAGCCTAGTAATAGTAGTACAGTAAACAAAACAAAAGTTTGCCAAATGTTGAATTCTAATTACCAAGGGTTTAACAGCAGATAGAAAACTGATTTAGTGTCTTGTACAGCAGAAGTCTGAAAATAATTCAGATGCTGACAAGCATCTGGCTATAAAGATAAGAGTCAAACTACATTTTAACAGTCAGGAGGAGTTAAAAAAAACAATCCACTTAACTATCCAGAAATTGTTTTTCTGACTCACCATGTTACTAAGTTCAGAAAAAGTTTACAAAGAAGTAATATTGCACAACTCACATGCATATACACGAGTTGGAATAAAATAAAACAAAACTGCAGGAAAATATAAATTATTTGTGCTAGATTTCTTCTGAGAAGAATGCAGATGCAGATATACTTTTTAAAAAAATGGAAGTAAGGATCCCTGCTGGTATCACCAGTTACTCTACCAGGTCAACTTCTGTATTTCAAAATTAAGGGAGTTGACTTGAATTGTTGAGCAAAATGTTCTTAATTCATTCATATCCAAGCCTCTTCTCCCACTCTTATAAATTAGACCTTGAATAATTACCACATGAGTTTATGATGTCTGATTAGACACACATATTTGGAGCCACTGGAGAATATGAGCATTCTCTAGAGCTGGGTGATGCTGCAAATCTTATCTGGATTACATCAACAGGGCAATGTATTGAGAAATGTCCCTAAAAATCTACAACCTAATCACCTTCCTTTCTTAATCAGTCTTCTCGTATTATCCTTCCAGGCTCAGAACTGCCAACTGTACTAGTTACTACTGTTGTTCTGTTCTATTTCTCACATGGTCTGAAAACTGCATAACCTAAGAGTCAAAGAACAACTTCAAATATCTCGAAGCAGGAACTCAAGATGCCACAATGATAGTACAGATAAATATGTATGATTAGTGAATCCCTTGTTCCTCTTTCAAAATATTTCACATTTCAAAAGTACATCACGAGTCACTAATGATTTTCACCATCATGTAAAGCAGGGATGGGGAACACTCCAGATGTTGTTGAACTGCAATTAATGGGAGCTGCCATCCAACAACATCTGAAGGGCAACATATTTCCCACCACTGACGTGAGTTTCTATAGCCAGTCAACATTCTGACATGGACTGTTGGTGATGTGGAAACTTCCCATGTGCATTAGGAGGAAAAGATGTGGGGGGGATAACCCTCCCTTCCCCAGTTCTGACACAGTCTAAGGCTATACAAAGAATGGCACTCTCTGTCTCATGGTAGCTCTCTGCATATCATATAGTATGATTATAATATATGCCCTAGCAATGCTTTATGATACTATTTCACAAAATTAGAACTATGTGGACAAACTACAATTAATATTAGGTGTCCTCTGAGTATTACCTTCTTTCTTCCACATTCTTCCAATATCGGCCTATCACGTCTTGGATGTGTAACATGACAAGCAGAAGACTAGCAACACTACAGAATGCATGAACTCTTTTTATCATTTCTCAAGGTCTTTCACAGTTTAACTGTTCATACTTCAACAAGTGAGGTTCTCTTCCCTACATAACAGCATTAGTGCAATAAGTTCTTCTTCTTCTTCGTCATCGTCGTCGTCGTCAGAGCTTCACTTTTGAAAATCCCCATACATCTGCTGCATGGCATTGAGCTGCAGGCAGTGGGGAAGCACACATTATCTAACTACTAAAACTTATAAAACCTTTTTTTAAATTACAGAACTAACATGGCATGTCTGAACAAATATTCATACAAAAATGTAAACCTTGCTACACCCACCACCACAAAAAAGGAGTCACTCAAAGCATCTTACAGAATATAAAATGTGCATGAAAATAACCACTATCAATCATTAAAACACAATTAGCAGAATTTAGGCAGAATCAGAAAGCAAGAATACAGAGAGCCCATACTGATATTTATTTATTTTATTTATTTATTACATTTATATACCGCCCCATAGCTGAAGCTCTCTGGGTGGTTTACAAAAGTTAAATGATAATCAATAAATTAAATTAAGCATCTAAAGAATCAAAATCTTTTTAAATATATATATATCCTCAGTTAAAGGCAGAAGATAAAGAGAGAGGAAGATAAGCTAACCTTTTGGGAAGAGGAGTTCCATGTAATGGGTGCTGCTACAGAGAAAGCCCTTTTGGGATTTGATAGCGTAATCCTATACATCTGGGATATGGAAGCTTTTTCATCCCAAGGACCACATTCTGTTGAGGGTACCTTCCGGGGGCCTCTTGCCAGAGATGGATGAGCCAAAGTCAAAAGTAGGTAGGATCAAAGCCACACACACACACACACAAATAATTAGATTTGGAGCGGAAATCAAACCTAATTTCTGCATTAGGAGGGAAAGATTTGGGGGGATAACCCTCTCTTCCCCAGTTCTGACACAGTCTGTTATACAAAGCCTTAACATCCCAACAAGGGCCTCATCTACACCAAGCAGGATATTGCACTATGAAAGTGGTGTGAAAGCAGTAGGTATATAAAAGGTAGCAGCCACACCAAGCACTTTTGTAGCACTACAAAAGTGGTATATGGTATGTGTCAATGGGCCCCAACTCTTGTCAGTGCACTTCAATACCGCTATAAAGCAGTAGTGTGGCTCCTGCCTTTTATATACTGCTTTCATACTGCTTTCATAGTGCAGTATCTTGCTTGGTGTAGATGAGGCCAAGGACTGTTTCTAGAGGATCCTAGACTAGAAGCAACTTGTAAAAAGCTTCATGTCACTTGCATAGATTTCAAAGGGACAGCATAAAGGAGAGAGAGAAAAGTTCCAAATGATCCCACCCCCACATCCTCACCCTACACACAAACTTTTTTAAAAAATCTTCTAATCCCACCTTGGTAAATGAATGAGGACTATGTGCTTCCAGGGCCCTAGGGAAGTCATGAATGCTGTAATACATTGGAGCTGGGTAAACACACATACAATAGATAACCGCTTTTCAAGCTTAGTTAGGAAGTTTTGCCCTCTTAAAATGAAAACTGCCAGTATCAAGCTGGCCACATCTTAGCAATCATGTCCAATATAGGCCAGATTTATTCCAAGTTCTCTCTAGGAAAATTCCCTCGCAAAAAAAGCTGAAGTTTTATTTAAAACCCTGGAGACCATCTTGGAGCAGAATCAAGCAAGAAAGCACGAGAGAGAGAGAGAGAGAGAGAGGTGGGGGGAGGGAAGGAGGGAACCAGCAGCTATATCTAAAGTTTGATATTTCATTCTCAGCTTTCATTAAAAGCCTTGTTATTCATGAGTTGCAAAGCTCAAGTGAATTCCTGCTTATGTTCTCCACTTTATGCTACTTCTTTAGTTATATACCTGTAGCTTACAAATTTAAGACATTACCAGAAATAGGCTAATGATACATAGATTAGGAAATCATAATACTCAAATGAGACCAGATTATTTAGCAATTGAAATCTGAAAAAAAGATAGCCTAGATGATATTCATTATGTGTGTAAATTATACTTGGCTAACTTATTCTGCCAGTTTTATTCTCCGGACAAAAAGTGATAACATAACTTAAGATGCAATCCTATGCATGTTTAGACAGAAAAAAGGTCTACAATTCCCAGAATGGCTGGCTGAGACATGCTAGGAGTTTGAGGCCTTTTTTCTGTCAAAACTTGCATAGGATTTCACCCCTCGAGACTGACAGGAATCAACGCATAATGCCAGCGACATTTTTTCAACTGCTAGCAATCATCTTTAGGTATTACGATGCATTTGAAATTCACAGCCAGTGAATTAAAAATGACAGCATCTTCAACAGTAAAAGCACACACTACAAAAGTGTTACAAATTCAGAGGCATTTGGGTTATATTAAAATGATTGCTCAGGGAAGTCAGAATGACAGACGTTGTGCTGAGCAAAATGTTTGAATTAAAACTACACAGCCAAATATTTCTTACAACATCTGAAGCACACTGAAATGTTTAGGCAAGCCTTTTGGCAAGTTCTGAGGTAAAACGTACTGAGACGCGGCGGTGGGATGGCATCAAGGCTCATCACATATCAGAAATGCAGTGAACAATATTTCTGTTGTGCAGTATGAGGAGAAAGTAATGGATAGCAAACCAAGCTGCTCATCCCCTACATAATCAATGGAACTAATTTCCTGTGCAACTCACTTCCAGGATTATATAGTCCTTATCAAACAGTGCATTGTCCATTCCAAAAGAAGATTACAAACTCAGATTCTAAGCAAAATACCCATCTACAAAGGGGATAAAGCAGTGTAATGTGCAAAAGTCTGCTGTCATAGTCCAAAATGTTGCAACAATTGTACATTTTTTCCTTACAAACACCAAATGTACGGGTTAATTCATAGTGATCATCTTCAGATTTCGAAGTACAGGACATGGCAAACGTGTGCCCCTGTGCAGACAATCAAAATAATGTTTCTATCTAAGCACAGTGTGAAACACAATAAATAAAATAATTAAAAACACCAACATAGCCTGGAACGACCATACAGATGTGACATTTAAGAGAGTTTTAATATAACACACATGCACAAAGATTTGAAACAATTTGTTTGTGTTGGCCACATGTAGCAGTGCACTGATTCATAGAAGTCATGTATAAATTTGAACATATTATATTAAAAACTGATATTCATTTTTAATTTAGAAAACCTCAAGATTGTTTCAGGTTATCAAACATAACTGTTGGAGCATTCTTCCTCAAAAGGTCAAGACAGAGAGAGCCTTTTTGCACTTCGAGCGCTTTCGGGGAAAGAAGAGCAAGCCTTGGCCTGCTCTTCCCCCAGTTGTTATCCACCCAACATCCGAAGAGGGGGTGGAGCTAGAGAAGGGCTTCCGACAGGAAACTTGATGTACAGGCAACCATATGTCTTATTGGTTATAGTCTATTAACCAGATCATGGTTCCCTATGATTTACAAAGCCATATGATCACCAAATGTAATGAGGAGATGGGCGTGTTTTGTGTTTATAAGTGCTAAAGGCCCAGGGCTGGCCCTACCATTAGGCAGAATAAGGCAGCCACCTCAAGCCGCAGATTTTTGGTGTCAAGGAAAGGTAGCCAATAGTTAATTATTAATATGTTATTATTCTATATTTACTGCCAGGAATAAGAACGGGCACATGTGGATAGAGAGATTGCCTCTGATGCCAAAGTAACTTGGTTGGGCTTGGGTATTATGCACCTTGACTTGGCGAAAATGTCTTGGGCCTGCCTGTACAGGCCTAGCTATTCAGGCTGGAAACAAGGTACTAGGGAGAAGGGTGTAAAGAACCCTGAGGGGGAGAAATGGACTTGCGGAGGAGGTAAAGCAGCAAAGGTGGGAAATGAGATGATTAGGGACAAGATGGCACAGTGCCTATGGGAAGCCTGGTAGGATTACCTAACAAAGATTACTTGGTGGTGGTGGTGGTTTCCCAATAAGTTGGGAAAGTGTGATTTCATAACAGTGATTTCATAACTGTTAGCGGGTTGTTCATCTGTCCAGCAAGGTGATGTTTGCCCTGTCCTGGACGGGGTTGCACTCTCCCTAAAGGATCGGGTCCGTAGTTTGGGGGTGCTCTTGGATCTAGAACTGTCACTTGAGGCACAGGTGAACTCAGTGGCAAAGAGCACCTTTTATCAGCTCAGGCTGATATACCAACTACGCCCTTATCTGGACAGAGATAGCCTAGCTACAGTTATCCATGCTCTGATAACCTCTCGTTTGGATTACTGCAATGCGTTATACGTGGGGCTGCCTTTGAAAACGGTCCGGAAACTTCAGCTGGTACAAAACAGGGCAGCCCGCCTACTAACAGGGACTGGCCGACAAGATCATATCACGCCAGTCCTTCTACAACTTCATTGGCTGCCAGTCCAGGTCCAGGCCCGATTCAAAGTGCTGGTATTAACATTCAAAGACCTAAATGGCTTGAGGCCAGGTTATTTGAAGGAACGCCTCCTCCCATATGTGCCTGCCCGGACCTTAAGCCCCTGCCAAAGGAAGTGAGGCAGGTGGCTACGAGGAGGAGGGCTTTCTGTGCTGTGGCACCCCGGTTGTGGAATGAGCTCCCCAGAGAAGTTCGCTTGGTGCCTACATTGTTTTTCTTTCATTGCCAGCTAAAGACCTTTTTATTTTCTCAGTATTTTAACACCTAATTTAACTTAAATTTAAACTCTGCTGTTTTAATCTCATATTTTAACCTATATCATTTTTTATTTTTAATTAAATAATTCTTTTATATTTTATCCCACTTTCCCCCTCTTTTTTTATTAATATTTTTATTAAACTTATACATCATAACAAAAAAATTTTTTTACAAATTAAAATCATAATACATAGAATTGAATGACCTTATAACATCTCTAATTTAATATTTTGACATCATCCCATAACATAAAGTGCACCCCCCCACCCCGGGATCTATTCCTGTTTCCAAAATCTCATTGTTTCTTCTGGAGGTGGTTAGATAATGCATATTCTAGGAACTGATTCCAGATTCCCTCAAAATCATTCTTTTTTGTTATCCCTCTTCTTACTTTTATATTACATGTCAATTTATCATTTATAGCAATATCCCAAATCTCTTTATACCAATCTTCGACATGATAATCTCCTTGTACCTTCCAGTTCCTAGATACGATCAACCTTGCTGCTGTCAGCAAATTCGTTATCAGTTCTTTTGTTTCTTTATTACAATTTAATTCTCCATATAATGATAGCAATGCCACTATAGGCGTCTCTTCAATCTCCATTCCAACAATATCTTTTATCTCTTTAAACACCATTTTCCACAATTTTTGAACAAATTCACATTCCCACCACATATGTAAATACGTTCCTTTTTTGACATCCTCTCCAGCAATTTGCTGAGTACAGCTTATTTATTTTATTTAATCTCGCCGGGGTTAGATACCACCTCCATATAATCTTATAGTAATTCTCTTTTATCCTCACTGACATGTTTCTCAACACTCTTTGTCTCCATATTCCTCCCAACTCTGTTGCCCTATTTGTACCTTCAGGTCAGTTTCCCACACCAACTTGCCCATATTTTCTGACTCCCCCTTCCCAACCAATATTCTATATATTTCACTCGTTAAACCTTTTACCATTTTATTTTCTCCCTTCTCAACTTCTCTCCTTAAAACCAACTCCTCAAATTTCGTCATTTCTCTACACTCTCCGTTGTCCTTTAACCATTTCTTCGTACACTGTTCTAATTTAACCACGATAAATTCTTCTCCTTTAATACCCCTTCTAATTCTTCTCGAGTGTTCATCCTCCTTAACCAATTTTTTAGCTTCATTATATCCCTCTCTATTAAAATTTTCCCCAATTTATCTTTTAGGTTCCCTGAAAAATTTCCTAACATTATCACTGCTGTTATTGGGGAAATACTTGGAAGTAAATCCTTTTTCTATACCACCTATATCAATTTTTGCTGTGTGGTTTTATCCTGGTCGTGCTTTTTATATTGTATTTTGTATTTGTGTTTTTAAATTGTTGGTTGTTTTATTATGCTCTTCATGGTTTTAATTTTTGTGAACCGCCCAGAGAGCTTCGGCTATTGGGCGGTATAGAAATGAAATGAAATGAAATAAATTAATTAATAAATAAAGCTTGGTAAACGTTGGCCTGGCTCAGACAACACTATAAACCATGCTGCTTAACCACAAAATTGTTAATGGAATGCATTAAGGTCAATGCATTCCATTAACCATTTTGGGGTTAAGCAGCATGGTTTAGCATGTTGTCTGAACCAAACCTATTTGCTTTATGTCTTTCTAATAAATAGAAGTGGATAGTAACATCATCAGAGAACAATATACGTATATTGCCTATAGAATCTTTGAGCAGATAAATATAGCAATACCATGGAGTAGGTTATGGCCTATTTTGCTATCCCTCTCAAACAACATATTTGACCAAGGCTACAACTTTTTTTAAAATGTAAATATGTCCAAGTGACAATGCTCATAAAGAGCAGCTGGCTGGGACCTAATGGCAGTTAGATGCCAGAAAGCAGGAGATAAATTCAGCCTCTCATTCTGGATTAAGCTGCATAGATGTGACAGTTGCTATCTTCTCCAATCAGGTTAGATGCCTCAATTTAAAACAACAGAAAATCTAGTTTACACTAGCACTTTTAGCTTTTGCATCTCAGCTTTAGCAGTGTTCCAGAAGCTCTGCGGGCCAGGTTAATCCCTTAAACAAATAAATAAAAAAAATCTTGGTAAAATATCTTGCCTTTTGAAAAGAACTTTATTAGAAAAATGTCTTGCCAAAAGGATAAGTGATTCAGAATATTAAAAGTTTTTCTTTTAAAGAAAAGAGGGATATAATTAAGTTTCAAACAAGTTATTTTTTAAAAAAACTGCAGTTCAGAACTACAGCATCATTCTTATTTCAGTGATCTGAAAAAAATATTTTTTCCTTATCTTGTTTATTTATTTATTTATTTATTTATTACATTTTTATACCGCCCAATAGCCGAAGCTCTCTGGGCGGTTCACAAAAATTAAAACCATTATAAAACATCATCTTGTTACACTTTAAAAGGTAATCTTGTGATGAAAACAAAATATTACATAAGAACATAAGAAGTGCCCTGCTGGATCAGACCACGGGTCCATCTAGTCCAGCACTCAGTTCACACAGTGGCCCACCAGCCATTGGCCATGGATGAACAAGCAGGACATGGTGCAACAGCACCCTCCCACCCATGTTCCCCAGCAACTGGTGCACACAGGATTACTGCCTCAAATACTGGAGATAGCACACAACCATCAGGGCTAGTAGCCATTGATAGCCTTTGCCTCCGGGAATTTATCCAACCCCCTTTTAAAGCCATCCAAATTGGTGGCCATCACTTCATCTTGTGGTAGTGAGTTCCATAATTTAACTATGCACTGTGTGAAGGAGTACTTTCTTTTATTTGTCCTGAATCTCCCACCAATCAGCTTCATGGGATGACCCTGGGTTCTAGTATTTTGAGAGAGGGAGAAAAATGTCTCCCTATCCACATTCTCCATACCATGCATAATTTTGTACACCTCTATCATATCTCCCCTCAGCCTCCTCTTCTCCAAGCTTCAACAAGAACTGAGATTCTCTGCTCCACTTTCATTTTTAATCCTGGTAAAATCAAGTAGAAATTTTATAAAATGTAATTCAAATATCATATGCATGATACGTGCAGTACATTAAAATTAATGGGAACTTCAGGTGTACCTTAATAGAAAGTAAATAAATGCTTCCCCTCACCTTCCCCACCGGCAGTCAGCCCATAATCAATTCCACAGTAATCACTTGTGATGTTGCAAACTAAGGATTACAACTTCGGGGAGTGAAATAAACTGAAGGAACAGATGGTTGCTAAGAAACAAAAGGCTCCTACTAACCAAACAAAAAACAGTACATTAAATACAAGAATATACTAGAATGAGAAGTCTAGAATTATCCATGACTGCAATGATCTTTGTTAAACCACTTCACATTGTTATGTCACTTCATTCTGTGAAATAAAACTACCTGAATCGGAAAGTCAGTTTTATCACAAAAGATGCGGAGGGAGACATTAACCCATTTCCTCTTTTGCAAGAAAAAATAGAATGACATTATGGGGAGTTTTCCCGTTGAGAGGTGATCTTTGAGAGTTTACATTCTATTCTTATGAATGGTTCACCGGACACTTACAGCAAGTTTGTGTGTGTATGTATAGTAGTGCTGTGTCGAAAGTTTCTCCCATGGGAATTTCGACCATTCTCATTAAATCTGATAGAAAAGAAATTGCTTTTGAAAAGAAATTCAAAGGAGAAGAAATTCTCATGGGTTTGGTTGAGAGTTCTTGGACTTGTCTTACTTATGAGAAGGAGTGTGTATGGTTGTCCTGTCTTTCATTGTACAACTATCTCTCTCACAGCCTGTAGCCTCCTTGGCTTCCCATACTTCCTGCCCAGGAGAAGACATCATGAATGTATTCCTCCCATAATGCCTTTTCAGATAAGGAAGTGCAGGCAGGCTGGGAGGCTGCAGAGCAATGGTGAGATGCAATAGAAAGAAAAACACAAACAGTAACCCCAACCTTCTCACAGTCAAAAATGCCACCAACACACATTCAAAATGAATTATAAAAAGCCCTGAGAATGAGGGAGAAAAATGGAAGCCTCTTCCAAGGGGAAGAAGACTTTCAGGAAATTGGAGGACAGATTTTGGCACAGCGTTAACTCCACCCGTTTTCTGGAGCTGGATGCAACACGGCCCCCTACAACCTGCTACTAGGCTTTAAAGGAAAGGAGTGTTGTTGCCAGCACCTGCATTAGAGACAATATCTATCCGCAATCATCCCGCAGAAATGTAACATATAGAAGACCCTGTAACCAGCCCAGCAAGCTTTGGCTATGGGGAAGTATAGAAATGTAATAATAAATAAATAAATGGCTGAGCCAAAATTTCTCAGAATACATGTCTCTCAGAAAAACAAAGATGTTTCTTTCCTTGCCCCCTAGAAATGAAAGGATACCATAGAATTTTCTCCAAATTTTCTTCACCATTATTTTTTTTATTGTGGTGGCTACATTCCCTTCCCCACCCCCTGCCATGCTCTAGGTATATGAGGGATTCTGGAGGAAGCGAAACAGGGGCTAGGCTGCCAACACAGTAGATGCTGTTGCCACTTGCAGTGGCAGTGCAGAATAACCAAAAACCTATAGGGAAAAAAGAAAGAAGCTGTTCTACAACCCTTGCCAATGGTGATGCATACCTGAGAGAAATTATCAGAGATTTTCTCCTCCCACTGGAGAATTTCGGAGAAATTGTCTCCCCAATTTCTCTGCCTACAAATAGAGTGGAGAATTTTGAGACGCCACTTGTGCACAGCTGTAATACATAGTATATATATAAAAAAACAAATTCAGTGAACAGTTCTCCAAAGTATCGTGCAGGTTATGTAGATGTCTTTCCTAGCCCTGCAGAGACCTTCTATACTCAAAGCATCTCCCCTACTCGTGAAGAAAGACAGACATGATACTAACCCATAGTTGTTGAATTCTGCATTGTCATGATGGGATTATTTGCACGTAACAACAACCCAGTGGTTTAAAAATCCAACAACAAACTTTGGGTTACTCCTAAACAACCCAGTGCTCCAAGTTTGCATGTCACACTGCACAACCTATGAAGTAGCCAATTGTGGTTTGTGCGGTAAAGCCAAAGAGCTGGGTGCACTGTTTGTGCACAACAACTCATCAGCTTTTTAACTGATGGATTGTTACACACAAACCAGGTCAATATATGAACACACCCCTAAGTGGTCCAGCTGTTCTATATGCCAAGCATTTGGGATACAACAAGAGTGTGGAGAAATGAGGAGGTAATGAAACAATGCAGGGATTGAAAAAAACAAATTACAGTTTGTTTTATTGTCTGGGTAGGGCAACAAACCATGAGTCAACCATGGGTTAAATAAACCATGGGTTATCATTATGTGCAAAACAGGTAAGTTGGTGAAAGTGGTTAGAGCACATTTGCTACATGTGTGTATGCTTTTTTCCCTATAGAAATGGTGTGTGTTTGAACCATTTCCATGATGCTTAAAATATATGTCTCATGTGTATGATTTAATCTTACCACTAATTTATGGGCCTCTCGGGCCATAAGGGTTTATCAAGAAAAGCAGGTTGTTGGGCTATCATGCATACCCTCATAAAATGATACTAGGGCCTTAGGTAGACCTAAGGTTTATCCCGGGATCGTCCCGGTGTCATCCCTGTTCATGTAAATGACACACAAGGGATCCCGGGAGCAGGCAGGAACGATCCCGGGATAAACCTTAGATCGAGCTAAGGCCTAGGACAATCTTATACAACACTTGTGCAATGGAAACTTTGTGCAACACTTGTGAAAAATGGAATAATTCTTCCATTACATCAGTTTAAAGCCAAAAATCAGCATGTACACCAGTTTTGATCCAAAAACCTCAGTCTGAATTACTTTTAGGTCGGGCTGAGTGTTTGTTTTTTGTTGTTTATATAATGACATGTTCAGATTAAGATTTTTCCTATAACTTTAACAGTAATCATAAACCTAATTTGTCCATATGTCTGATATTTCAAGATTACTCACCTTTCCTGACACTGTACGCCTGTTTTCTGACTGAATCCATATTACTTACTTTTATTAGATATGTGATTACATAAATGTTTTTAATGTTCAACAAATATGCCTATATTTTATAAAGGAATTTTTCAACACTGTTTTTTCCTCTGCATCTTTTGCTCATAGTAAATAATAACCTAGAGAGGTTTGTATGGACCTCACAGAGTCAACCAAATTAATAATGAACAAATTTAATAAAACGTTTCACTTATATTTCAAGATAAAAAACACATGTAAGAACCCCCATACAATACTTATGTTTTTATATATAAAAAACACAGCTTTCATTAAACACATCAACAGCACATCTACAATATCACTCCATTTCCTCTTCTACTTTGGGAAGTCTCAGAAGCAAGCACTAAACCTGGATTTTGACCAAAGAAATACTTAGCAGAATTATTTTGTGCATGGAATCAATCTCACAGAATATTATACTCTGGAATGAGTTTGGCAGATTGAACATTCCTATATACTGAAATCTTCAGTATATAGCATCTTCAGAGGGAATATTTTGAGGGTACATTTTGTAACTGAGCTGACCAAAGGCAGCCAAGTAAACTGTAATTTTCTTTAATGACAAATAAACATATTTGCTGAACATTAAAAACATAGGATTCGATCTAGATTTAGGCACATGGAACAGGGCTAGAGGAAAACAAACTGCTGTTTACCACAGCAGCCATTATAGCTCCCTGAAAATTCTACCCAGAGGGTCAAGGGACCCTGCTGAATGGGGTAAGCTGTACTGTAGAGGGTTGAAGAGAAGAGAGGGATCCCTGAAAACTGGCCATGCCACGGTTGGACTAGGACTGGAGACCTTGGATCAGACTCTCACTTGGCCATGAGGCTCACAAGGTGACCATGTCATTCTCTCCTAGCCTAATCAATCTCGCAGGGTTCCTGTGAGGATAAAATATGGTTTTATCCATGTGTGAACCTCTTGGAGGAATAGCAGGATATTAATAAAGTACTGCATATTGCCTCATTTATTATTACAATCCCAATAACATATTATGAAAACAAAGAGTGAAAAATTACCTAAGTTTTCCTAAACCAAAGAAATTAGATGTCAACTTGTTAGCACAATTAAGCTTACAGAACGTGCTCATGATGCCTTTATATAAATTTTGGAGGAATGTAATGTAATGGAGTAAGATTTTCTTTCCAGGCATTTGATGGCGTATGATGGGCTCTTTTTTGTTATTAATAGTTTAATGCATCAATCGAATTGTTTACAGTTGTCACTGATGCTTTAGTTGTTTTATTGGGAGGGGTATTTTAATGGATAATTGTTTGTAGCTACTTTAAATTTCATATGATTTAATTCTGTTGTGAGTCGCCTTGAGTCCTTTTTTGAGAAAGGTGTCTAGGAAATCTAATTATTATTAATAATATCACCACCTGAGTCATATTTCAATGCTGACCAATGAAGCATTCATTGTTTGGGAATACATACATCTCTGATGGCTGTCAGGTAGAGTTATGCCTTCAGACAGTTTAATTAAATGTTGTCTTACCATAACAGAAAGTTTGGAAATATATTACCATTTGAAACAATGAAGTTCAGAGTTTAAGGTTTTATCCCATGTTCTTTATTAAATTGCCCGTATAGGCAAACATTCAGGGAGGCTGGAGCACAGAGGAGAGGATCCCCCCTCTGCACTCCAGATGCCCTGCATAGAATAGTTGGCAACCTCTGATTTTGGAGACAGGCAACTCTGGATAGGATTGCGCTCTAAATATGCATAGGATTGTACACTTAAAATCAGATTTAGCTGTCATGTACTGATCAAGTCTTTAACCTTTACATTTAACCCATATATTTGTAGTCAAGTTACTCTGTTGCAACAAACACAAAGAATAGTCATGTGGTGCCTTAAAGATTAAAAGATATATTGTGATCTAACTTTAATGAAGCAGGCTGTCGTCTATGAAAAGTATGCCACAATAAATCTGTTACTGTCTTTCTAAAGCTGCCTCCCACAATCGTGTGCCCTCCAAACGTGTTGGACTACAATTTCTATTATTCATTGTGTGTGTCTGTGTGTTTTCTCACAAAGTAGCACTCTGACGGCAACAACAACAACAAATCACAAAACCCTTGAGCGCTACCTGCCTTTGGACCTTAACGTCCAAATGGCTGCATCCATTTGCAGTGCCTCCTCCCACCTGCCATGTGTGGTTTGAAAATCATAACTGGATACAACAGCATATCTTTGAGAGGCCGAACTCTGGATATGCTCAAAGGCACCCTGTCCTGATACTGATTTTCTCAGAAACTGAGGGAAGCACAAACGCAGCCTTCACCCTTAAGAGAAAGGGAGGGAGGGAGGAAAGGGAAGCACTCCGTGCATGGCCAGAAACAGGCTTGACAAAGGGGGCAAGTGCCCTGCCCAGTCCCAGCCCCTGATGGAGCACTTTGTGGGTGAAAAGTGTGGGCTGAGGCAATCGCAGCAGGATTTGGCTGGAGTTGTACGTGTCCACTGACAACCGCTTACCTCCCCTCCTTGGCGATGCTACTCATGGGCGCTATTTTAAGGAGCAGCATCAGCCACGAGAGGAGGAAAGTGCCTCTCAGAGGACATGGGCACCTGAGGGCTGCCAAAGGCATGCTGGGAGGTGTAGTACTGGCATCACTATCTCTCAGTCTTAACTCAGCCCCCACTGACTGACTTTCCCCAACTGCTACTAACTCCGCCTACCATTCCATTCTAGCCTTAGTTGTCCGTCATTCCTCCATTCACTCTTCTGTTTCAATAGCCTCGGATGGGAGGGAAGATTTATCAGGCTGTGGCAGCCATCATCTGGAAGTGGCTCGCCATCCTGGGCCTGAAGGGAGAGTGCCTGGGTTGGCTGCCTCAGTTACTAGGCCCCATCGGGAGCAGAAGGGAAGGAGGTCGCAGCTCTGGGCAAAAGGCATGCTGGGAGTTGTCATTTTTGTTTTCTGTGGGGACAAGGAAAATCATGATGACAACTTCAAGACAGCCCTGGCCAGGCACTGAGGGAGAGAGGGAGAGGGAGAGAGAAAACTAATTTAATTTGTTTTAAAGTTACCTCACAGACAGGCCTAGCTTGCAGGGTTATTGTGAGGGTAAAAGAGGGGGGGGAAATGAATTTAATTTGTTTAAAGGTTAACTCATAGGCCTAGCACAGGCCTGCTACTTTAAGATGGTAGATCTGCTTCCCTACTATATGTTATTCAGATATCTGGGCAATGCTGGGTATATTTTGAAAACATATTCTTAGGTCTGCATCTATTTTAGCTGGTAGAAAGGGTGTTGTGTGTCCTCATTGTTTTTGAAGTTTAGACGGCTGCTCCGGCCAAGGCCAAAATGTTTTCAATCTACATTAGGGTGACCATATGAAAAGGAGGACAGGGCTCCTGTATCTTTAACAGTTGTATTGAAAAGGGAATTTCAGCAGGTGTCATTTGTATATATGGAGAACCTGGTGAAATTCCCTCTTCATCACAACAGTTAAAGCTGCAGGAGCTATACTAGAGTGACCAGATTTAAACGAGGGCAGGGCACCTGCAGCTTTAACTGTTATGATGAAGAGGAAATTTCACCAGGTTCTTCATATATACAAATGACACCTACTGAAATTTCCTTTTCAATATAATGGTTAAAGATACAGGCGTCCTGTCCTCCTTTTCATATGGTCACCCTAATCTACATGGAATCAACTGTATCTGGCAAATCAGAAATGCTAGAAGTGAAATTTAAATGTGGAAAAACTTGAGTATCAGAACAAGCATTTGAAATCTGAATTAAATTCATTAACAAATTCTGTTTTTTTCTGTCAGTATAAGACTATCAGTTTAACAGCTCGTGTGAATTCTAATAAGCTTGATATAACTTTAATATCCTTTACAGATGAACAGTAAAGAAAATTCAAAACTTTACAGCTAAAAAAGTGCCACATTGTCTATTTTGATAACAGGCCATATTCGAAAATGGAAAGAAGGACTTTCAGGGGGAAAAGAAGTAATAATGACTGTAACTATTCACTGGGGAAACCTAGATGTTATAAAATTCTGGAGTGTCATTCAATGACAACGTTTTTCTACGCAAGTTAAATGAATGGCCATTGTGCAAGGAAGCAACATGGAATTACAGCCCTTCCCTCAACAGCCTCCTTGCTGCTTCTACAAAAAAAACCTGGCCATTTCCAAATTATAGTGTTACTTTACAATATGGAGAAAGGACTGACTGGCATATTCACATATTTCAGTCTATTTCTGTAACAATCTTGATATGTCGAACAATTTTGCTGATATTTTTGTCTCTTACTATCCATTTTCTGATTTATAATACTACTTGTGTAAGGAATCCAAAGATCTGCTTTTAATTCTTCTTGCCTTTCCTCCACCCTGGCTTTTTCCTTTTCTCATTAAAAATGTTTTGGTACATTGAGATAAAAATAAAGTCTCTTCCACTGTGAATGTTTTGTAAATTAAGTGATTAATGACTCCCCAATATGACATTTTCAGTTGAGACTGAATATATTTAAGGGGGAGGAAAAAAGACCAAGGTCAGTAAAAAACTGAGCAACAGCTGTTAGCACCTACTGAAGCAGCTTCAAATGTAGTCATAATGAAAACGTTATCCTATTATTTGTTTTTTAACAAGACAGAATTGTGTCATTTCTGCAGGATGGCTACAAAAGGGCAATAGTTTCATGCGTTACATTCTGTGCATCCTAGAACATTCCCCAGAATCCTCTTCAACATGCAGGGGTTTCATGGCAAACACATGTTTTTGCACTTAACAATAAGCCAGAATTGCTGACTTATTTTGGTTTTACTGTGAAAAAGCAGCATGTTGGGGCATCCAGCTTGTTCTCTCCTACTTTGCTCCTCAATTCATACATAAAACTAATCAGGAATAATTAGCGTAGTGCAGCCTTCTCAAACCTGTTGCCCTTTGGATTTCAATTCAAGGGATGCCGGCAGCTGAAGTCTAAAACATCTAGAGGCAACAGGTTGGAGAAGGCTGCTTAGTATGACATCCAAATCCGGGTTCTTGGTTTGCTGTTCCCAAACAAGACAAGCTCATAAACAAGGAGTAAGGCTTGTTGATGGTTTCTGAATTGTGGCTTGTTTCAGAGTTAATGTTTCCTCATTAGTTTTATATGAATTTAACGCTTCCTGTTTCTTTTTACATGAAGAGAGGAACAATGGGATGCATGCACCATCACCGTTCAGAGTAATCAAGGTTCAGCCAGCAATTCTGAGCTTACGGTTATTCTTATGTGCCCACTGATAGTTTGAAAACTTCTGCTCTACACAAGTAAAATAGTCTTGTAGCAACCAAAGTAACTCTTTTCACAGAGGAGTGATATTTCAAGTGTAGACAACCTGGTGCTCTCCAGATGTTTTGGACTATAACTCCCATCAGCCCCAGAAAGTATGACCAATGACCACTGATTATGGGAGTAATAGTCCCAAACATCTGGAGGGCACCAGGTTGCCTTCCCTTTGGAAATGTTTGTGTTATGACACAAAGCTTCCAACATCTGTCAGATGAGGATAGATACATCAATAGGAGAATAGTTATTTACAGCAAGATAGAAAGAAGGTGGCACAAGAAATTGCTTTCATGGCATCTAAGTGGCACACGCCATAAAAGAATTTTGCAAATCCCAACTTCAGACAAAGGGCTGGATCCAGATTTAGTCATACTTAAACTAGATCCTGTGAAACCAATAGTCTCATTGATTTTAATAGGTCTACTCTAAGTTTGGCTAAATATGGATCCAACCCAATTTTTCAGCCATTCTAAAACAGTGTATCCAACCCCAAAACAATTTCACAACCATTCTAAAACAGCATACGTTTATATTTAATTAAATACCACAAATTCTTCAGAACATCCTATAACTAATGCTAAAATGTTCAGAATCTAGTATATATCAATGCCAGCAGCTAGTAAATAAAGTGAAAAAGCACAAACTGTTCCTATTTAAAATATATATATTTACTTCACTTTGGAAACTTGTGGCATACATAAAGATAGAAAAATTCCAGACATCTGAACTCCTCAGTCCTAAAACTGGAATATTTATTTCAGGCTTACACAGGCACCTATGAAGTTGATACTGATAACAACATGCCTGAATTTCCACCGTCACCACCCCTAGGCAGCCCTGGACTAAATACCAAATGGGATTTGCAAAAAAAAACACCTATATAGCTATTGGAGAAGAACTATCAGCAGCGAACAGCAAAATGAGAATTATGGAATCATACAAGATATAAATATGCAACAGTATGTGATTTCTTTTTTAAAAATCCATCCACTGATTCCAACAGTGAAATAAAAACATTTCACATTACCTCCCCAAAAATAAGCAGGAAAGCCCCAGAGGAATGGCATAGGGGAAATGCCACTGGAAAAGTCTCTTTTATTCTCTGTCCCTCTCAATTATCCGTGATCCATAAAGCATCAAAAGGCTGCTTCCAGCTGAGTGCAGCAGATTACAACAAGTCACAAGAGAGTAAGTTATCTCTAAGGCATGGAACTAACTCAGGCTGCCCTAATCAAGGGGATCCATATGAGCGAAGGAGCTCTGATGCAAACTAAGTTAGGATTTTTCCATTGATTTCAGTGTCCAAGGCAACTCTTCTCATGCATTTCCACTATCATGCACAGATCTACCACTAACTGTAAGCCTTTGGAGTCAACATCTATCTACTTCAACATGCTAAGTTACATGAATTAGGACATCATGACTAACTTGGGTAATCATATGTTACCTGCATATTAAGCCCTGAAGGCAAACATCAAGCTGAACCGAAATCTAGGCAGTTTCCCAGTGACTCAGAAATGCTAGAATGAACTATTTGTACTAGGAGTTATTTTAACTTATTGTATTCTCAGTAACACATCTTACTTCTTTTGACCTGGAAAGTGCTCCAAACCAAATACATAATATACCTAAATTGAAGCCAACTTGCTTTAAATCCCATTACACGTTCCTTAACAGATGGGCAGACCAACCCTACATTCACATTACACCAGGAGTGGGGGCAAGAGACACACTGTATTTACAATGATGGAAATGCTACCACATTGAATGCATGCTCAGCCTGGGAGATGAAGGGAGAAAACACCCACTTGGGGGGGGGGGAGGCACAGAAATGGAAAATGATGCTCACATGCTGCCCAAACATCGAAGAAGCCAGCAAATTCACAAGAAAGAGAAAACACACACCCCAGCATTACCACACACACACACAGCACTACAATGCAACTACTCTATCAGCCCCACTAGCACAGCCAGCAACAACCCCACTGTCACCAGTCCATGGGGATCCCTTCAGGCAGGGGTTCAAATGCTCTCATCCCACTCACAAGCATTGTTTAGAAACACAACACATGCAAAGGCAAGGAAGGGCCAACACAACACATAGCTCCCTGTGCAAGAGTTCAAGAGCCATCAGGGAGGGAATGACTCTTTTGCTAAGTGTTCCACACATCTGACATTTTCTATCAATGTATCTGTCACGGTGGTAGTTTAACTGGTGTTCTACTGCCATAGCAGGGCTTACGCCAACTCTTACCGCCATCCATCCAGCATAATACAAGTATAGGATTGCATCCTAAATGCCTAATGGGACAACAATGTATACATACAGCTCAAGTTATTTTTAAAAAATGAATGAATGGTATATAAAACAAGTGGTATATAAAACAACACTGACAATACCTAAAGGACCACTAAAAATTGTTCCCAACTATATTTGAAGGTTTTTTTTAATCAAGTGGCAAGAGTATGATGAGGAGTTCCAAAACAGTGTTCTTTTTAGCCAATGTTGTTGAAGTTCTAACTAGAGTCGTTTTCCTTTTGACTGAAAAGGTCAACCACTTAAAATTCTAGCTTGCTAGTTAACAAATGAACCTCAACAGCAGGTTGCAGACTACAAACCCTGAAGATAAAATGAAAGATGAGCAAATGAAAATCAGCCTTTGAATTGTATTGTCCGTTTGGTTATGGTGATGGCAACAGAGGAGAAAAGAAGGAAAAGCACTGATGAAGGAAGAAGAGACCTGAGGTGTTCTCAATCACTTTGTAACCGAAACACACACACATGGCTTTTGCTTGTCTTACACAGTCCCTGACAAAGATTGAAATTGTGACTGCGCTTAACCATCTGCCGCCTGCCTGCGGCTTCTCCAGAGAGACATTTGCCTCCTAGAAAGCCAAGGCCTGACTCCACAGTTTCCAGCAGTCTCCTGCCTGCTTACATCAGTTTCCTGGGGCAGGACCTTAGTGGAGTACTGTCTTAGGCTCCGGAGTGCAAGTATGCACACACACACACCAACAGGAGAGGAAGAAGGGGAGACCATCAACCCAGGTGTACATGGAGGTGCATCTTGCAATCTGTTCAGGTTCGTTTTGGAGCAGGGTACCAAAAAAAGCAGAAAGGCAGTTCTGCCGGTTTGCAGGCCTGTTGAAGACAAGATTGTAAACTGTTCTTTAATTATTTGTTTCTAAAAGGGGGGGGGCAGAGCAAATGTAGCTCCCCCACTAGCCTAGCTCTGGCTATGGGCCTGAATCTGCTGCCTGCCTACCTGCAGCTTCTCCAGGAAGACACTTGCTGCCTAGAAAGTTTTGGCTCCTAAAGGGGCCAAGGCCTGATTCAGCAGTTTCCTGCTGCATCCTGTCTAGTTGCATTAGCTTCCTGGGGCACCTAGGTAGGTGGGTCTGCTACCACCCCAGAGTCATCAGCTAAGGGCAGCAATTGGGATTTCCCTTTGGGAACCAAGAGGGTAGGGTGTTATTTTGCTTGTTTTATTTCTTTTAATTATTTGCCTGGGTGAGTGAGTTAATCTACAGAGGGGAGGGGAGGGGAGGGGAGGGGATGCTCCTATAAGAATGGTTATGGGTAGGGAGAGATAGGATGGTGGGATTCAGATAAGCTGGCAAAGAGGAATTTAAAATCTCACACCTGTTCTGGCCATTTTCCTAACAAGAAGGTTCTTTGTTGTTATATCAGCCTGTCCTCTGGCCTGCTGGGGCTGCTGTTGAATGCCAGGTCAGTCAAAAACAAAACCTGTATCATCCGTGATTTAATACTGGAAAGGGGGACTGGGCTAGTTTTTATCATTGACCTCGGTGGAAAGCTGGAATGAGTTGGGTTCTCCTAGCTGTGCCTGCCTGGGTATTTAGTGCCACATCAGCATAGACTAAAGGTACAGTGAGAGAGAATTGCTGTCTATTGCAGTTCTATCTCCCTCTCCAGGTCTCTAGTCTGTGTAAGTACTAATTGGGAATGTTGCACCATGTGTTGAGTGCTCAGGACAATTTGGTGATTCTGCTGGAGCACCAGGCAGCTTTCTTCCTGCCACTCTAACGGAAATGGTCTCAGATTTGGTGTTGAAAACTCCCAGGATGATAGTCTGGAAGGCCTTCAACATCCATGGTGGGACCACCTTGTCTGGGGCAGCTTAGTACTTCATAGGCACCATGACAATCTTGGGACTGTCCTTACATGTCTCTGGTCCAACAAATAAATCAGGACACACTCTAGATTTGGTTCTCTCAATCAGAAAGGAGGATAAGGATCTGAAGTGGCGTTTTAATAGGGCTGTGCAAGCTTCTAGATTCAGCTTCAAAATTCCAAATCCCGACAGCCATTTTCCCTGCACAGATCAAGGGATCTGGTATTGTAGTAAATTCCTACAACTCCCAGGATGCACTGCCTGGGACAGTGGGACCTACTAGGGCCCCAGGAACAGCGCACGGTCACATCTTCATTGCTGCGATCACCACTGCTACTGCTGCAATCATCTGGGCACCGCAGTGACCACCCAGCCACCTGTGTACCCTGGGGATGCTTGCAGAACATGTAGTGCCCCATCCAGGGACATGCACATCCTGAAGCACGTGAGTGGCTGGGCAATCACTGTGGCAGCTGAGCAACTGCTGTGGTGCCCAGATGATCGCAGCAGTGGCAATCGCAGCAACGAAGACACGACTATGCACTGTTCCTGGGCTCCTGGTAGGTCCCTCTCTCCCAGGCAGTGCATCCTGGGAGTTGTAGGAATTTAGTACTGTACTGGGTCTCTTGAGCTGTTTAGGTGAAATGGCGGAGTCTGCTCAAACATGAATGAAAGTCCATTATTGGGCCTACTCTATGCCTTCTTATGCACCCCAAATCGACAGCTTCCTATGACCCCTCAGACGCTGTCTAGGAGCCATAAGATTGTTCTCTTATACTGCTAAAAACAGGTTACACTTTATACACTAATTTTGGCAAAAAAAACGTTTTATTATCTTAGTCTTTATAATGACAACTTAATTGCAGTTGTTAGCATATATAAACTGTAAATAGGGGGTGCTAACATCAAAGCACTTTAAACATTCAAAAACATCCTTATTTCTACAATACATTCAATATGTTTCAAACCTGAAATTGTGGAGAATATAACAAACTGAACACACTATCGGTGCATCTGACTCAATCTTTCCCAAAGTTTAACTGTAATTAATTTGTCATTTTCAACACCACATTATTCTCATACAGATTTATCCTGAATTTCAGTTTTTACATGGATATCTCATGCACTTCTCTATTTGGCCCAATTAGCAGCACATGGATCAATAAATACTTCAAAAAGCTGGTGTAAAAGGGCAAAATCTTGTCTTGTATTTCACATTCTCAATAACTGAGAAACAATTATTCATGTAAATGTCTTCTAATGGATTCTTACACAATGACACAATCTATTATTTTAATGTTTCCCTCAGTTTATGAGCCTTAAAAATTGATTAAAGATTATTTACCTGAATCCAAAGCATCTACAAATACCAAGGCCATACCTTCTTTTAGTTTCATTGCTCTTTTCATAGGATTAATCTCTATCTGAAAATTATCTTCCATAATTTTGAAAGGGAGTTTACATTTTAAAAAAACCACCATTACAAATGAAAAAACCCTCTGTAAAACAATTTAAAACATAAAACCTATCCAGAGCACAAGGAAGATAATCTCAGCTCCCCAAAGTTTCATGCAATAGATATATTTTCACTTGTTTTTACACAATAGATATATATTCACTTGGGAGAAATTAACTTCCCACAGGAGAGCATTCTATGGTCCTGGAGCTACTACAGAATAGATATTTCTCTTCAGATGACAACCCGAAAACCATAAAGGACATTGTAGTCTCTCATTGGTTGATCTCAAAGATGGGTGGGTGGATCATGAATGAAGAAACTTCCCAAAAATATACGTCATTGCAGCTTTTTAACCTATGACGCCATATGTAGTCTGTATGTTTAATTTTTAACCGTGCAATCCTATGCACGTCTAGTCAAAAGTAAATTCCACGGAGTTCAATGGACCTAATCCAGGTAAGTGGATATAGGATTGTGACCATAATATCTCAACTGGAGAGGGCAAACTAAAAAATTGAAGTTTTCTTTCAATATGCCATCCAACTCACATGAATAATTCACTCCTGAGTTTTCATTAAATAATCACTTCTTGCCGCTCCATTGATTTATTAAGTAAAATCTATCTTCCTATGTAACTTTGGGGGTCTTCTGGCTTCTTTCTTTTCTTTTTTAACCAGGGTCTTATCAATACTTGGCAAATTCACTCACAATCACTCTTTGGATCGATGTTCTTCTTTCTTAAAACATGGGAACAGCTGTAGCTTTGGCAAAAATGTTTGCCAATAATTTGTTTGTAATGTTAATATCATAGATATAAATGGGTTATATCAATATATTTGCATCATCTGTCTGTATATGTGCTCTAAATGATCATAAACAGCTCTAAAATGTAAGGATGGGGTGGGATAGAAATTTAAATAAATGCACACCTCACTTTCAAGAACACCATAGTGATCTGGGAATGCCCTTGTCAAAACAGTGATCACATTATTACAGCGTTGAAGATAAAAGAAAAATAAGCTAATTCATGATGATGCAATATGAGACTTTGGGCTATTATGCACATACAATTTAAGGTGTACACCAAAATTTAATTCATAAAAGCAACAAACATATTTGTAAGTGGTGGATGATACAAGTACATTGCACTCCTGAGGGAGCTGTGATCAGTTTCAGCTCTTTGTCAAATACAAATTAGGTTGAAAAGTTAGATTTGCCTCTTCTTAATGTGTGAAATGTTCCTCAGTAAAAGAACAGAAAATGTTAGCTAAATTTCCTTCGTAACTGTGCTGATTATTTCTTCAGCAATGCTTCTTACAGCACGCTAAAAAACCTCAAAACTCAAATCAGCTAATTCTCAAGGGGAAAAAGAATGACAGTAGGAAACAATTGTTCTACCAACAAGAAAAATATAAACAAGTTGTAGGAAAGAAATTCTCTTTTCTCAAAATTTGAAAGAACCTTATGAACAAAGAAAAATCAACAATGAAAAATGGGGAAAATGATACAAAAGCAGTCACAGTAGTTTCCTTTCAAATATTTACATTGCTTCTATTTGGAGAATAATTTGTTCCATTTAACCAGAGTCAGACTCTGAGGACTGCAGTAATCCACAGAGATTAATTACAGCCTTGGTGTTCTTCGAGTACAACTTTTGAAGGCACAGGATCAAAAGGAAAAAGAAGAGAAGAACGTATGCTTATCTCCTTGATGGTTGTTAACCAATCTAGGTGCTTTAAGGGTTGCTAGCAGTGAAAACGGACTGCCGTTTCTGAATCAAGGAGAGTATTTCATAAATGAAAGCAATTTTGGGACCCAAAAGATATTCAGCAAGTGGTGGTGTGCATGAACTGATAACACAGACCACAGTGTCTCTCAGGGACACTGACATCCTAAAGATATATCCTAACCGTATTGGAACTCACATCAAAACAACACTTCTAAGAGGCTAATGACATATCGCAGTGGTATGACCCATGAGGAAGAATGCAGACAATATTGAATTCCTATAAGGGGAGTATAACTTAAAGTGCAGAAGTTGTGGGTAAGAAGTGGATAATGAACTCTTCATTTTTACACACTTCACTATCCCACCCCCTCGAAAAAATCCCACCCTCTTCCTAACCACCAGCAGAAGTTACTTGAGCTTCACCAGGAAAGAAAAAACAGTTGAGAGGACGCAGTTTCAAGGGGATAATTGTAGGTGAGCATAGAATTCAGCACCTCTCCTCACCTTCTCATTTGGTCACCTGTGAGAGCAATTAGGTGTGTGTCCACATGGGAGAGGGCCTTCTCTGAAGTGTCCCCAAACCTGTGGAACAAACTCTCATTGGAGGTCCGCCATGCACCATCTTTGCAAGTTTTTAAGAAGGCCTTAAAAACATTTTATTTTCCTGTGGCCTTCCCATGATGAGTACTGTAATTGCTGCTATTGTTGTTCTTTCTGGTTTTATTGTTGGTTTTGTTGGTTTTAAGTCCTATTTTACTGTGATTATGTTTTTATTGCTTTTAATATTTTAACTGTTTTTATGTATTTTATTGTTGTAACCTGCCTTGTGAAGACTTCTGCCCTGAAAGGCGACCAAGCAATATTTAAAATTAAATTAAATAAACCTGCCCTTTCTTGCTTTAAATTATTCCCAATCATTCCTTATAGGAATCTGACAGAGGATCATATTCTAACTTTTTGGGTCTGCCACCACCTTGATTTTTGGGTCTGCCACCAATCAGGAACCTTCTACTGCTTTTATTTCAGGCAAGCTAAGGCCTATTAGGATTTTATAAATGCTATTTACATATAGCTGCTATAAGCAAGCCTTTGGCTTCTTAACACATTCAAGGCAGCAATCAGATAGCTGCCTCCAGTCCTGGATTTGTAATCATAGTTGAGAGGCTAAATTGCAATTGTAAACTATCTCATGCTAAGTTGCAGATTCAAGCTAATAATACCAAATAAAGAACCTTAGTATCTTTAACCACATAGACGGACCCCTTCACTAACACAGGCAGCAGTGTGGGGGCTGTTTTCATGTGGTGCAAGTCAATGCCACCAGGGAGTGGGCGGGAATCAATCATGTGGGCAGGGTTAATTCCCAGCCCTGCCCACATGATTGGCACTTCAGCGGAAGGGAGGGTCCTGGTCAAATGGAACAGGTCCGCAAAAGTGGTCATCCCCTTATGGTTCAATAATTCATTAATTCGTAATAGAAACCTGACAGCAATTATTATTATTATTATTATTATTATTATTATTATTATTTATATAGCACCATCAATGTACATGGTGCTGTACAGAGTAAAACAGTAAATAGCAAGACCCTGCCGCATAGGCTTACACAATACAAGCAGGCTCACTTCTGCGTCGAACTACAGATGGATCAAAAAATATTTCAAACTTAACTATGTTATAGAAATTCAAAATGACTGAATTTCAATATTTACACAACTCAAATTTTAAAGAGCACATTTTGAATTTTGAAAATGGAGATTTTGTGCTACTGCTCAAGTTCTGTTTCATACATTTGCATGATGTCACTGAAATATTTGCTCTTTACAATCACATCCCTTAGATATCAGCTAGATATCAAGTTGCTCACTGCAATTTGTATTTCAAAAACCTGAATTTCAAAATCCACGCCCAGATTGCACATGCAAATTTGAGTTTAATAACTTAATTAGTTTGGTTTTGGAATACATCTTTAAAACTAGAGGATGAATGCTTTAACTCAAATGAGCAGTTTCGCTTTCTATTTTAGCCCTGGAACATAAGGGAGACAGCATTGCCACACTCGTTGACTCCATCCTTTCCATCCCATTTCCAACAACCTCGAAGCAGTGGAGAAAGTCTAAACAAGGTAGCCTAGTGTACCTGCATAAGCCCCATTGGTCTAAATTGTGGAGGGAGAGCCTAGATGGGCAGAGCAGGCTCCCCACCAGGGCAACAGAGGTGGGCGCCAGGGGAAGAACCAAGAATCACCTCCCCACTCTCCCTCTCATACAATTCCAATCACATAGGATTAAATGCTCCAGTTGAGCTAAAGTTAGTCACAATTCCCATTCAAATCAACAGAACTGCAATTTGGCACGACTCATTTTTCACACCTATATCAATATGATATCAGTGCAACTAACTTTAATTTGATCAACCCATGGTCCAAAAGCCTTTGGCGAGGTTCAAGATATAGTAAGATTCTTACATGTTATCCAGACATCTCCTTTGTTTTAAAGATCTGCTGTTCAATGTGATTATGGACAAAAGTCTCTTTAAAAGAACCAGGAATGTAAGAAATTTACAGATAAAGAGTGAATTTAAAGAACATGACAGAAGTTTACCCAATATTTTACCTGGTGCCACCATGCCTAAGGGTCACTATCCATATCGACACTGCTGCTATTGCAAATACACCTCCAAAGTCAGGGAATTCACAAAGCCCTCTGACCAGCAGATACACCACCCGTAGCAGTGCTTCTGTCATTTATGCTATCCTGTGTAAATGCCCTAAGATTTATGTAGGAAAGACAATCAGACCCCTTAAAAAGACACAAAGGAGAGCACCTGAGGAATATGAAAAACAACAGGCCAGGTGCTCCGTTAGTAAAGCATTTTGTAGAACAATAGCATTCCTATACAAATTTGAAATTTGGGGCTTTTTAGACTTAATACACAGGATGACAAACAGCTACTAAGAAGGGAAATAGAGTGGATTCTGAAATTCAAAACTCTGAATCCGAGTGGCCTGAGTGAAGATCTGGAATTTTTACCACTCCTGTGACTTAGGAACTATTTGCAAACACCCCTACAATAGCAGCAGTGTCTCACTATGAGACCTTGGACATATCACAACTACATGGAAACACCTGGCAGAGCCAAAAAAAATGAACTAAGAATATAAGGATGGATTTGAAGATAACTCTTTTCAGTCACCATAGATTATTACAGGAGACAATTGTTTTGCTAGAGGAAATTCTGCAGACGCTACCTTCTAACAAGTAAGGATTTGTATATTATACTTTTGTTATAGATCAGTTTGATATGAATTTAATTAATACTATAGATGCATAGGCCCTGGTGGCACCTTGTTATGTTAACAGGTTTTTAATACTCACATATGGGTATAGGCCCTTGTGGCAATGTGCCTAATTAACCTAACAGTAAAAACATATTTTAATATTACGCATTATCTTAATGTATTTTATTGTATTATTAATGTTACAGCCCCCTGAGGAAGGCCTCTGAATAAAGTACAGGCCGAAACACGTTGGACATTGTGGAAATAAATATTTTGCATCCTGAGAACCCGTTTCTCTTTTCTCTAACCAATGTGACTATGTGTCAGAGGCAGTTGAAAAGCCCATGAACTGCTGTAGCTTTACAAGAAACAAAGCTAAATAATTAAAGGCACAATCTTAGGCATGTTTAGACAGAAAAAAGTCCTACAACTCCCAGCATTAAGAACATAAGAAGTGCCCTGATGCTGGATCAGACCAAGGGTCCATCTATTCCAGCACTCTGTTCACACAGCGGCCAACCAGCCATCAGCCAGGGATGAACAAGCAGGACATGGTGCTACAGCACCCTCCCACCCATGTTCCCCAGCAACTGGTGCACACAGGCTGGCTGCCTCGAATACTGGAGATAGCACACAACCATCAGGGCTAGTAGCCATTGATAGCCTTTGTCTCCAGGAATTTATCCAACCCCCTTTTAAAGCCATCCAAATTGGTGGCCCAATCCTACATCTTGTGGTAGTGAGTTCCATAATTTAACTATGCACTGTGTGAAGAAGTACCAGGAATGCTTGCTGGTGAATGGTGGGAGTTGTAGGACTTTTTCTGTCTAAACATGCAAAGAACAATGCCCTTAAAGGGAAAGTAAGAAAATTGTAGACACTTACATGGTGACGGCTCATGTGCTCCTTCCTCTGAACTATCATCAGGCCCCTCCTCACCCACTCCAGAGGTGACCGAATCTTCAGGGGCAGAAGCAGAACTTGGTGTGCTTGGCCCACTGACAGACCCAGAATCGCCATCCTCGCTGATTGAGCCATATCGATCTTGTTGAGCTGCTGCCCCACCCTCACTGCAGCTTCTGCGGTCTTTCCTGTGCACACGGGAATGAAGCACCATTTGGTGATAAGTGCGGAAGATCTTGCCACACTCAAAGCATTCAGTAGACTTGTTCTGTGATGCCCTTCTGCTCTGACGTGAGGATGGTCTGTACTCTAGGTCATCTTGGCCAAGGATGCAGTTGTCCCCTGACTGTGTACTGTTGCTTTTCTCTGAACGCCCACTGCTACAGTTCTTCTTCTTCGGATGATTGGAAGAGCTTGACGAGTCTTGCTCTTGTTTTCGCTTTTCTTGACTGACAAGAATGTATTCTCTTTTGTCCCGGTCGTAAGTGACATCAGCATCTGCCAGGACTTCATCCCAACCTAAATACTTCACATATTCAGAAGGTTCTGCAACTTTTCCTTTGGTAGCCAGGTGCCAAGCCTGATAACTATTGACTGGATCCAGCTCAGCTACTCTTTTTCCCAACTGGCCCCTTGGAATACCATCAACCCCTGCAGACGGCCTCAAATTCAGATACTGGAGGAAAAATTGCTTTGCTATAGATGGGTCAAGGCTTCCATCAACTAGCCTCTCAGCTCTCTGCTCATTACGGGCTCCTTGAGATCTGCAATGTACAGAATTATGTGATTTTAGGCTTTCCATATTTGTAAACAGGTTTCCACACTTGGTACAAACTTCATACAGCGACAAACCAGTCACGATGGTCTCCTCTTGAATTACATCATTAATAGTGGCCATAGGCTCCAAATCGTTTTTTGGCTTGTTTTTGCTCCCAGATTTTGGGCCATGGGATTTCATGTGATTTTTGAGGAACCAGGGTTCCTTAAATTTCCGGCCACAAATGTGACATCCATGGTCAAACGACCCTCGATGCTTCTTCATGTGAGCTTTGAGGAACCACGTTTGACTAAAGGCCTGACCACATACTTCACAAGGAAACTCCCCTGCATTCGACTCAGTCTTGTAGTTTTCAGCGTATGTTTCCCCATTTGGAATCTGAGTAGTAATATGGTCTCGCTCTATGTGGTTTAACAGTGTCTCCTGTCTTAATGTCATGTAGTTGCACAGCCTACATTTGAAAGGTTTGTGGACCTGATGTATATGCTGCTCCAATTCTTTCTTCCCTTCAAACTTGTTTTTGCAGAACGTGCACTGAAAACTGCATAATTTAACATCTTCTCCAACAGCTGCTCCTGCAACCATCTCTTTCTTGCTGCTTCTGAGCAAAATCTTGCCATCTTCTGTGGGAGTTGCTCCATTCAATATCTTGTTGCAGGCAGATGTGCTTTTGGTAGGGCTGGTGCAAC
The DNA here is from genome assembly GCF_023053635.1 of Elgaria multicarinata webbii. Taxonomy (NCBI): domain Eukaryota; kingdom Metazoa; phylum Chordata; class Lepidosauria; order Squamata; family Anguidae; genus Elgaria; species Elgaria multicarinata. Next base: position 43,302,479 of record NC_086177.1, on the reverse strand, counting down.
CTTCAAGGCCTTCTGAGACTCTCATCTCACTAAGTTGTGCCTCTCCTCCCATCTCCGCTTCATTCCCCTGACTGATAGTGCCTGTTCTGTGACTCCGAATATGTATCTTTAAGTTGCCCTTCTGAGAAGCTCTGTGGTCACAATAAGGGCACTTGTATGGCTTCTCCCCAGTGTGCTTCCTCATGTGCTGTGATAATGAGCTCTGGAAAGGAAAACTTTTCCCGCATATGCAGCAGCTGTGCAATACCAACTTATCCACATCCATGTCATTCTTGTTCGTCTTGTGAGGACTGGAAGCTCTTCGTAATTCCATGTTTGTATCTACAGTACAATCCATCTGTACTACAGCAACATCAGTCAAAAGGTAAAAAACCTGTCCGGGACTGGGAAATTATGTTGCTGTTTCAATCATGAATTTCTGCTGACTGAGACTTTATCTCTTCATTCTCGTATTCAGTTTTTCCTTTAGCTGTTCGAAAGCATTCCAGATATATGTGCTCATTGGTGTTTTTGAGTCAGAAGGCAAACTGGACCTGGAACCAAAAAAGGACACAACACAGCATTACTAAAGGCAAACTTTTTCATTATTTTTTAAAAAAGAAAAACACCTTTTGTTTGACCTCTTGCAAAGGTCTCTATCAAGATTTTATTTTCACCTGTATGAAAATGGTAACTTATGTTGTATTAAACCTAACTTGAATGTTACTGTAGTTCATGAAACTGAAAGTTCAGTAGGAGAATTCATACATACCTATGAAAAAGTAGTTTCAGACACTGGGAGACTGAGTATGCGTGTATATGTAATTGGTATTTACTAAAAATAAGAATATATGTCTCAGAAACACTTAATTTCTGTTTCCAAATCCCCCCCAAAAAGTGTGTATATAGTTTCAAGTGAATAAGCCCTTTCTTGAAGTAGCTGTAATATTTTAAATCTGTGGTTTTATAGACAGGTATAATTTCATGGAAAAACAGCCAAACTTTTGTTTGCTTAGAGATAAAAGATTTTTGTCGAGTACAGTGCTCTATCCTTGCTGAAAAAGACATCTTTGGCATTTTTCTGTACACAGACAGAAAAGGGTGCATAGTATATTATATTTAACTGGAAGCAACAATGCAGCAAAATAAGATCACTACATAGGCCAATTAAATTGGCAATAGTACTAATACCTTGCAAATGCTGATGTAGACTTGGAAGAAGGATTAGAGGGGGAATGTTCACATGAACAAGTTAAACAAGTTCAGGCAGAAATTGTACTACATTAAAATCAGTGGGAGATTGTTGGGCAGGTTGGAAATAGAATTCAACAGGAACTACATTTGGTATGGAAGACTGGCTTCATTTCTGCCCTGCTCACACAGACTACAAACCTAGGCTGCTTAAATCCCATTGCACAGGATTACATTTCCACTTTTTGACTGCAGGTACAATCATGTTTAGTGAAGTGCCTCTGCTCTTCTTTGCTTTGTTGGTGAAGAGACATCTTCTGGGCAATCCTATGGGCCTCTAGTGGTAATATCTGCATGCCCAACATTTCAGAAGGAGGCTTCACTTTTACGTTCCAAGAGGCATCTCTATTCCGGCCCTTCCTTACTTTAGTTCCTCTCTCAGGAAGAAACAACATGAGTTGGGGCTTATTAAGAGTCTGTTGCCCTGAATCAGCTGTTCCCTGTGTATATAGCCACCAAGTGATTAACATGAATGTGTGAATAATGCAGTACTCAAAAAAGATTTCAGGATTGGGCAACTAACCAGGAAAAAGAGCTCCAGAGCTGTGGATCAGCCACACAGAATAGTACTTGCAAAGGATATTCTTACTGCACTGAGAACAATGTACTCTCTTGATACTAAAATGGTATCATAATTGTTTTGTGTCTTTCTTCACTGCTCAGTTACATGCCACTGAAGAGCAGTGGGCAATGAGACTCTGCTACATCCAGTAGTGATAACTATTACTAGTGTGACAGATCCTCTCAACATCCCTGAACTTCCATTACTAGCTCAGAATAACGATGTGTACCATAGGTCTTAACGTTAGGTTGTCAACAAGAGTACTCAGGCCTAATCTTGCACATTCACTTTCAATACAGGAAGTTGTAGGGTCATGTGCTTTCTTTGATCAACTGGATTCATACCAGTTGAATCTATTTACCACTGTAAATGGCTAGTCACTTGCATTATCCGTTTTAACTATGAACATACACAGGAGGAAGTCCACACATTATGTATTGCGTTTAGAGCATGTTAATTTTAATATTGAGATTATGCTCTGAAAAGATGTACTTCTTCATCACTAGATACACTGAGAATTAAAATGGCTGCCTGCTTGTTCTGTGTATCAACAGAATATTTGAACGGATTGCAGAAATTTGAAGTTTTGAAATGAGTAAGCAGCCTGAAAAGTAAAAGACATGATGATGAAGAGACTCTCTCAACATCTGCAGCGGGAGTATTATGCAATACAAACATACAGATCCTTTTATTGCACTGAGAAATGTTTCATATTTCTCATTCTACCCCCAGTTAAGAAACCCAATGGAGGAGCGGCAGCTCCCACTTCAGTGGAAAGTGTCCATACTAAAGGTGTGTATCACTCCCATCTTGCTAATCACTAGGTTACATGCTTCTTTTTAAACATGACATAAGCCTAGGTTAGGGGTGAGCAACTTGTGGCTCTCCAGATGTTGTTGGACTGCAATTCCAATCTGCCCTAACCAACATACCTAGTGGTGAGAGATGATAGAAGTTGCAGTCCAACATCATCTTGAGGGCCATGCTTTGCCCACCATTGTAGGGCCTGGCTTTCCTTATTCTATCTTTCAGGTACCTACTAATGCATTTAATTTCGAACTTGTTAATATGTTGACTATGGGCTCATCTACACCAAGCAAGATATTCCACTATGAAAGTGATATGAAAGTGGTATATAAAAGGCAGGAGCCACACTGCTGCTTTATAGTAGTATTGAAGTGCACTGTAGGATCTACACTACTGCTTTATAGTGGTACTGAAGTGCAATGACAGCGGTTGGGGCCCATGACACATCCGTACCAAGCAGGATATAACACTATGAAAGTGGTATATGGTCTGTGTCAATGGGCCCCAACCGTTGTCAGTGCACTTCAAAGCACTTTTATATACTGCCTTTTATATGCTGCTTTCATACCACTTTCATAGTGGAATATCCTGCTTGGTGTAGATGAGCCCTATGGAATTGTTTACTAAAGTTCACTACTGTCACGGCTCTGGCCTCGAGCTCAAAGTGGTGGATGAGCCAGGCTAGTCTGGCTGAGAAGAGGAACAGCTTTGTGATAATGAACCTGCAGCTAATGGTCATGAGCCAGCAGAGCCTGAGCTACCACCCTCACAGATGCCATCGCCCAGGTCCTATTCACCTAAAGTGTCTATTCCCTTCTGCACCACCATGCCTACTCAACATCATAGGAAGAACACTAGGAAAGAGACTACAGAAATGAGGCAAAGTACTTGTCAGGGGTTGATGTGTGTCTGTGAGACTCTTTAAGGTTTCATTTGCTTCAGACCAGAGAGTGAAACTTAGGACAGGTCAGCTGTGTGGAGGGTATTCAATAGGCCTCAGTCCACTGACAGCCTTTGTTGAAGGAAGTTGCTAACTTGGATCTTCCCATGGTGCTGCAATCATTGTCCTACCTTGAGTTCCCACTGCAGATGGTTCAGAACAACTCTCAAATTGGAAAGTTGTCCTGTTCTAGTACCTTTAATCAAGATTGTCTTTTGATTGCAGTCTGCACCCCCACTCCTATGCACAGGAATATTTCTACTGTAACGGGTTTATTTATTTATTTTTATCCGCCCAATAACAAAAGCTCTCTGGGCAGATTTTATACAGCAAAGGACATACAAAAACAGCACAGAAAAAACAATCTAAAACATATAAAAATTGAAAATGTGTGGGAGAAATGTCTTTGCCTAGTGCTCAAAAGCTAACAGTGCAGGTGCTGGCCAAACCTCTTTGGTGAGGGCATTCCATAAACAGGGTTCCACAACTGAGAAGGCTCTCTCAGCCAGCCACCTAACTTCCTTTGCTCTTTTAAAGAGTATTTTCTCAGTGTCGATGTATTGTTTATTTTATTTTATTTTATTGTTTTACATATGGCACATTTTATGAGAGACAATCCATTTGTTTCAAAATAAATGTAGCTTTAAGCAGTTGACTTAACAATCACAGCTCATCACACCAGATGTCCCTAACATTACCCTTATTACATTTAAGCATTCACTTAGTTAAAATAAACACTGAATGCATCCATTTCTGCTTCCCATACTTCAAGATATTCTAATATAGAAACATGTTAAGAACCTAGGCTTTCGTGATTTCAACAGCAGATCACCTTGAAATGAGTTCTGATCAGACAGGAGATTGTGCAGAAAAGAGAGTTACCCAAGCAACGAAGCAATTTTTATAATAAATGTTTGGTTCTGAAATGAGAATTCCAAGTTTTGCACAGCAATCCCTGCAGCCCAAAGAGGAACAGCCAAAATGCTTTTGACCAGATGTCAATATTTTGGGCACATTTTTTTTAAAAAAGAACTGAAATACATTTACAAAGTTATGATCCTATGCATGCTTACTTAGAAATGCATTGCACAGAAGTCAATGTAACTAACATTACAGGAGTGGCACAGTCTTCAAGGCGACCCAGAGAATCTATGGCTGCCCTAGAATTTGATCCCAAATCTTTCTGTTCCATTTCCAACAGTCTATTGCAGTTCTCCTTTCCCAACATTAAAAAAAACAAAACTCCCATACTGTCAGGGAATTATAATTTTATGTAAAACTGTAACTCTTCTACATGACCAGTCCTTGCTCTATCCTACAGAAGTGCTTTTCTTTAGTCCTTTTATGGACAACTTCATTCACCTTTATACTGCTTACTTCCAAAGATAACACAACTGTTCTGTAATTCTTGAGCAGCTAATGCACAGGGGCAGGAAGATGAAGGAGGCGGAGGGGGGGGCTGCCTGTCTTTAAATAGAAAGCATATCCTTGAATTCACAGGAAATCCTAGCAGACTACGTCCTTCAAAGTAAATACAGGCATTAGGAAAAAGTCAGCATGACTTTGCCTTGATTTTTTCCAAGAGGCATTGAAGCTAAATTCTGCCAGGTTTTTTGTTCTTCTTGTTGTTAATCTGGAATAGTGACTTAATTACCAAATAAATTAAAGCAGGAGCCACCAAAGCAGAGAGGTAGACGTGAAAAGGGGGAGAATGTTACTAAGACAAAATGGGAATGCACTCTTTAAATTCAGCTTGCTTCTGTTTTAAAACCCACAACAGTAGTATGTTTAACTTTGTGGTAAACAGAGGTCTGCTCCTTTTCATGTCTTGGGATACATCCTTTTCAGATTTGCAACTGTTAACCCTACAATGTTATTCTGAGATTCCTTGACCACCTTTATTCTCCCCCTCTCTCCCCCCTCCCTCCTTTGATCTAATGATGATATTCTAAATGGGCTCCGAACCCCCTGAGAAAACAATTATGCTGTTCTGAAACAGCACCTCAGACAATAACCCTTATGGAAAGACAAAACACACCCATAAGCACCTACATTAAACAAGTACAACACCCTGGCAAAGGCAAATCTACAATGATGGGAGGGCTCTTAAAAGAAAAATAGGATAACGCAAGTCACAAAGCACGTTCTAAAGGGGTTCTACGAAGGGGTTATTCTGGTTCACTTCTACAGGGTATGTTGGAAAACGCTGGCCTATCACCCACTCAGTACATATTTTGTGCTTCAGCATACTGGCCATGTTTGTCCTCCCAGAGACAAAGAAATGTATTTTATTGGTTATACTGTAGCACTATAAGGAATGAATTAAAATACATCATTAACATCCTGCCCCAGCTTATCTTACTACCCAAACAAAGAAGCTATTCTTTGAACAAATGGGCAAGGGGGGGAGGGGGGGAGAGCCCACAACAACAATGAAGAGCTCCCTGCCCTAAAAACCGTTCTGTTACAAGATCAACAATTATAAGCTTATATTCTACAGATCTGGATCCCGAATAGCAGCATGAAGTGATGCATTCTCTAATGGGAGAGTAAGTACCATTGATGACAAGGCCTTGGGGCTTCTGCTGTTCTCAGACCAATCAATAATCCATTATGTCCAAACTACATTTCCACTCTAATATGAAGAATAAAAGGTCTGCCAGTATTAGCAGTTATTCCATGGACAGAAAATAATAATAATAATAATAATAATAATAATAATAATAATAATAATGCTATAACTCCCACACACGAAATGCTTCCATCACAAGACTGACATGATTGGTCATACATAACACTGACAAAACTATTTACAGTACCCTTTTCCATAACCCTTTATCTCAAGAACCTTCTGTGTCTGTGTGTTTTAAAAAATATTTCACACCCATGAATATGCACTCACAATCCATGGCACAGATGAAAAACTACTTTCACAATTAGTGTCTTGCTATACATGCCGGACAAAGAAAAGGCATGTTAACATTTCCAAGTGGGTGAAAAATAATTGTCATCTTCTTTTAACTTTTATGTGAATGTAAATTATGCTATTTTTCTTGCATTTATTGTTGGCCAACATAGCTTTAAAAATAAATAGTTATCAAATGAAAATGAGTGAAATAAACAAGAATGAGTGAAATAAACAATAGAAACACAGCTAAATAGTGAATGTTTAATCATATGCATCAAAGGGTTAATCATGCATCAAGTCATCAGTTTTATTATCTGTAATATAAGGTTACTAGTTAAAGCTGACCTTATAGACTAATGAGGGGGTGGGGGATGCTATTATAAGATTCAAAATGCTAAGAACTTAAGTTCTGCAATTTTTGCCAGCCACATTTTGATATATTTTGGAATGCTAATGTGTTTACTTGATGTATTGAAGATATTATTGGTAACTTTGGGATGCAACTGGTAAGAGTAATTTGAGCAGACTTCAAACTTTACTATCAATTTTTAACCACATAATCAAAATATGTTCTGGACAGCTTGCAAGTGATTTATCACTTTTTATAGCATTTTCTAACATTAAATACAAATATATTACACTTTAAATCATTAAAAAAAAACACCACTAACACAGATGACATTTTAAAATAGTTTTGGTATTTCTCCTGTTCTTGAATTAATAAACTGATTCAAAATAATTATTAATATATTATTGATGATGATGCATTAATTCAAGTTTCCAAACAATTTTCAAGAGCAGCCCTATCTACATGACAACTAGCTAGGGTCCACAGCACCATGTGCAGTTTCCCCACAAGCTTTTACACTCCTTCCCTGCTGGTGGCAGCCTTCTGGGCTCCCAAAAGCCCCACCCACAGTCAGGCCCCCCAGAGAAGCATCCATAACAAGACCTGTCCTGGATTACAGAGACCTGGGGAGACCAGCTGTGAGAAGTATGTCTTTCTCAACTGCGTCTACTTTAGTTTTTAATGCTACACCTACTCCTTGAAGAGGTATTTAATTGCTAAATCCTCCAGAGTACATATTTTTCAATCCCCCCCTCCCCACACACATACATAATACTTTTAAAATCAATATGTTTCTTGGCTGGGGATTAAGGTTGCTTTTCTCCTATTCACCCATGTAGGAGAAAAGCCCATTGAATACAACAGAAATAACTTCTTAGTAGACACGCATGGAATCGTCGTGTTAATCTCTCATTCCCCCATTCCCAATCTCAATCTCTCATTCCCCTCATCGTTCAACAACCCAATCCCCCAGGTGTTTTAAACCTTTGGGGCTGCTTTTAAACAAAACATATTTATTAAAATAACAACAAAGAAAATAAATCCAAATGTTTAAAAAAATGCTTTTTCCTAGTTTTCAGGTTTAAAATTAGAACTGTGTGAATTTATATTTTTAATAAACTTTCTTCAACCCTGCTCTTTCTTTGAACAATTGTTTTCAACATTGTATTTCTCAAATAAAATGGACTGTAAAATTGTGAGTTCTTTGGTAGATATTCAATTGCTGTCCATTATAAAAAAAACTCCATGAGTAGCAATGGATGTAGTCATTGTCTATGGCAGATGCTTTCTGAATTTCCCAAAAAGCACCACAGAACAGGGCATTCTGAACAAAACAAAATAGCAGCCATTACTTTAAAAAAAAGGTTGAATCGAAACCCACACAACCTATTTAATGTCTGTGCTACCCAGTAAACAGGTTTATACTCTAGCCACTACATCACAGTGGCTGAGGATTGGATACTCCACCCATTGTGTATAGGAGTTTCATCTTCATCTCCAGATGTAGGTTCCATTTTAGAGTGTTTGTACCTGCCAACAGGCCTGCTGTCCATCACTCTCCCTGTCAATGCTGACAGTCCCCAGATGGTTGTTCTTGGGGATCCCAACATCATGCTGAAGCTGCCTTTTCTGGTACAGCTCAAAATGGCATGGCTGCCATGACAACCAGGAGGCTATCACAACTTGTCATCAGCCCCATACTTGTGAAAGGTCACACTTTTGATTTGGGTTGTAGACAGATTAGAATGGATCTCCCACATAGGCTTCTAGAATCTAATGATTCCAGGAGTTTCTAATCAGCATGTTTGACACCCTTGTTAAAACCCCAGTTCCCCTGTGGGATGCAGAAACACAATCCTAAGTGCCCTCTCCTACCAAGCAGAGTTTGACTCCCTGGTTTATTAGGCAGCTTGGCACTATGAAGCAATAGAGATGACCTGAAGTAGTGGAAGAACATTCAGTATGAATCTGCCTGAACACAGGTAAGAACTGTGGTGATAGTGGCTAGGAAACAATTATTTCCTGCTACCAATGCTACCTTTGGAGTCAGTTGAGACTTTTTTTCTTTCATTTTTAACCCCCGCCCCACCCTACATAAAATTTCAGGAAGAAAATAGGCAGGGGAAGGTTTAAATCCACCGTTCCAGAATGCCATGGACCAGATCTGAAATGGGTCCATGCATACTTACACAAACATAAATGAAACTATCACACGTAACTCCACTATGCACGATTAGTCAAATGCTTAGTTTGGCCCTCAGAAGGTGGTGCTGATAGTGTAGTCCTTGGTTGTGTAGGCTTTATGTTACAATGTCCCACAGGGTTCAATATTGTCCCACAGGGTTCCATAAAACCGCAGAGGCCATTTGAGGTTTTAGAGTAAGACATCAGCAGTATGCTGAGAAAACCCAGGTCTATATCTCTTTGACATCCAAATTATGTGGGATAATAGAAATACTAAACTCGTGCCTGGGATCAGTAATGGGTTAGAAGAGAGCCAATAAATTAAAATTCACTTCCGTCAAGAGAAATACTGTTAGTAGGTAGTTCAACTGCCCAAGAAGGTGGTGTTATCCTCTTTCCAGATGGAGGTGGAGGTGGGAATGCTCAGGTTGAAACCAGTCAGATTTGGAAATACAAATGGGTTACATGATATGGAACGCTTCCACCAATTAAGGCTGGTGCACTAGTTGTGCCCTTTCCAAGAGAAAGATAGCCTAGTTTTATAATTTCTAGGTTAGACTACTGGAATTCATTGTATGTGGGGGTGCCTTGGAAGACTGCTTGGAAAGTACTAGCACAAAACAGAGCAACTAGGAAAAACTCCTGTTTGAAACCTTGAAAAGATACTTCTAGTCAGTACAGATAAAACTGATCTATATGGACCAATTGTATATGGCATCTTCTTTTGTATCCCTACCTTTGAAGGCTGGGCAGGTGGCTACTTAGCTCAGCTGAATTTGCTATTTTACACCTTAGCTGACATGCTGTTTTATTGTGGTTAATTTGTGTTGTTTTAAGTTCTTTTTGTTTTGTTAGCCTCTCTGGGAGCTGAAGAGCAACATATTTATTTATTATTTATTACATTTTTATACCGCCCAATTTTGTGGGCGGTTCACAAAAATTAAAACCATAATAAAACAACCAACAGGTTAAAAACTCAAATACAAATCTCACATAGAGATTTGCAAAATAAATAAATAACTAAATTTATATAACATGAGTGGGCTTCCAGAAGGAAAAGTCAACCAGCTTTCAGTGTTTCTCAGAACTCTCTGGATCCCATTTTTTCATTGAAATTCGTCGTGGACATTTCAAGAAAGAGAGCAAGGGTTGCCAATCCTACATTCTAGGTAGGCCTACATTCTGTGTGTCAGACAGAAGTATTAAATATATCTCCAGCTATCAATTCCTATCTGTGATGTCAAAAAATAACATTGAATGGAACAGCCAACCAAAGCTGTGAGCCTCTTGTACTGAAGAGTTTGCAATCCCACCAGAAATGGGCAATCCATTTTTGCCTTTTGTCATTGCTATAATTTGTCTATGTGAGACTTTTCCATTGGACCCATGGCCACACAATTAAGTTCTTACAGGTGTTCTTTGCTAGAAAGCAAGCTCCCTGCAGCTGTTCCTTTACAAGTTTGGGTAAAGTGGCTCTCCCTCTTGCCATGATATTCTTTCTGGGAGGAAGGACTTGAAGCCCTTGGCTGATGGATGAGGATAGAGTGTGTTTCCCTTCAGCTCTGTAGGGCAACATATATAAGCATTATTCACTACAGTGAGCTACCCTAAATAAAGCAAACAAATAAGCACACACCCCAAAATGGGGTGAGACAATTTAGAAGGTAATAGTTCTGTGTAGCAAATAAAACCTGAAACCTAAGCTGAGTATTTTGAATTTCAAAAGCAGCTAGGCATAGTAATCCCTGGAGAGGAGAAATCAACCCCAAAATCAAACCTTTCAGCTGTCACCCTGGTCTGTCTTATTTTGGTAGAATACGTCACCCTGCACAATGACACAAAGAAAAGTATTGCTTATTTCTTAGCAATAACCTTCTCAAAACTTCTTTCACTGTCTCAATAGCCCTGCTTTACATGGGGAAGTAACCACAAACACTAATTATTATTTTTTTAGTCTCTCATTTGATCCCTCTTTCAGTATAGAGACACATCCTAATGCTATCCTCACCAGCTATGAATAGACATACTTTCTTTTTTCTAGCAGTCAGTTGCTGAAAAACAGTACACAGCACAGGTGGTACAGACAAGGTTAGTTATTCAAAGACCATGAAACCAAAGACATACAAGTCCCTCATATGGCCATGTCATAGTGACAGCATAAGCTTGACTGTTATCTTAGGGAATCTTTAGAGCAATAGAAGTTTTAGGAGCACTTCTGTTCCATTTTCCATAGCAGCTGCAGAAGCAGAGGAACAGAGGAAATTCTGGAAGCACTTTGCATACTTTGTGTATATGACGCTGCATTTTATTTTATTACCCTGTTTGTTAAAAAAAAAAACTGCTGATACCCACAGAATACTGGAAGCAAGGCAGAGTTTAGAGTTATGTTGGCACTCCAGTGTCTTGCTGAAGCTGTTGCCATCATGTGGCTTTAAATTATCCAGTATAATGCATTTTAAATTTCCACTAAAAATGGGAAATCAACATTTCTAACTAGGAATTTAATGACTAACAGCCCTTTATTTTTCACACAGAGTAATGGTGCTCAATCCATGGTAAATGCCAATCAATCTATACCAGGGCATACATTCTGAATCAATACATTTTAAACCTCTTAATATAAAAGAAAATGCAAAGAAAAATAAAAACAAAACCTAACCGCAATGCAAATAGTCCAGTAAGATTAAATAAATAATTTTATAACATTTCTAACAAATCTTATTTCGACAGCTGATTTCAGCAGTTCCTTTCTGGTAGCCAAACCCAGGTTTTCTGAGTTTAACACATGTAGATTCTTTATGTAGATACTAAGTTTAACTCATGGAGAGAGAGACACATTGAGAAAGATTCAATTGTGTCACATTGCGAGTGCTATTGACACAGAGCTAGCGTGAACTAACGTTAGGACAGTGACTCCATCAGATCCTTCCCACTGAGTCCATACAGACAGGCATTTGACCACACATTTTACCCACATGTCAGCTCCTGAGTGCGACAAAATTCTGGTTATAGATAGCCAACCTACCACTGTTTGTTTATATAAAGAATAGCCAATGCCACAGATTTTCAGCTAGTGCCATAAGAAGCATTAGTAGGGTATTTCTCTGTTTCCATACTAAGTATTATTTGGAGGCAAAGTAAAAGCTCTCTACAACTCAAAACATAATGATCACTCAAAGCATTCTGAAATCCATATTCAAAACCCATTTTTGAACTTCTGAATTCCAGCTTTGACTTGAGATATTGAGAAAGCCATATGCATCTGTCTTAAATATATAATTGAGAAAAGAAGATAATTTAAAATCAGCCCCCAATTTAACCTCATTTTTATTCAGAGTAATCTGTTGATATCACTAGAGGCTTGTCCATACGGCTGTTTACACCACCGTAAATGCGCATCTTTGCATTTTCGAACAGATGACGCAGCCGCAAATGCGAAGCCATGCAAGGGCAAACCCTGGAAAATACGCTCCAAAAAAGTCGGGCATTTATCCTGGCTTTTTTGGCAGTGGAGGTGGCTCTAAGGCTCCTAAAAACTATTTTTTTTAAAAAAAAAACATAAAAGGGGGGGAGAGTAAAGGAGCAGTGCCGTTCATCTCCCCCCTTTTTATTTTTATCATCTAAATCTCCAGAACTCTGCAGAAACAAATATAAATATAAATGGGAGGACCAGTCAACCCCTATCTAAATATGTGGAGCTCTGCATATTGGGATCTTTAAATTAAAAAGGGGGGGAGAGACGGCCGTGTTCCTTTCCTCCTTCCCCTGGGGAGAAACGGCCCCGCTCCTTTCTTCCCCACCCCATTTCTTTCTTCTTTTTTTAAGTTTTCAAGAAGCACCGGGCAGGATGAGTTGGGAGGACCGGTCAACCCCCATCTGAAAAATCGCACTTGCCTTCCTTCCCATGAAACCCCTGGGAAGGAAGGCAAATGCGGGTGTAAGATGCCTCCCGGCGCCAAAGCACCTCCATATAGCTGGAGGCTAGGTTAGATACAGTAGTGTGGTTCTGCAAACAGAAGGAAACCATTGGCAGCATGGATTTTCTCTTCTCCTTCCTGCCCGCAGGCCCCCATGCACCCCCAAATCTGTTCTGGAGGGTTGAGGGAAGTTCAGCATTAGACTCGGGGTGCACGGGGGCTTCTAGTTACGTGACATTGGTTTCAAGCAAATGACTGATCATTTAAAATGCAGTACTATGCATGACTACTCAGAAATAAGTACTATTGAGTTCAATGAGGCTTACTCCCAGGAAAGTACAACAGGATTACAATCGTAATCCAGGAATCTATGTGAACAAAACAAGGTCTTTTTTCATATTCTGTCCCAGGAAAGTGCAGCAGGATTGCAACCTTAATCCAGGAATCTATGTGAACAAAACAAGTTCTTACATCATATTCTGCCACCTTGCTGACCTTTGGGTTTGGCCAGTGTCTAAATGGGAGACTACCTAGGAATACAACATATGCCACTATGAATAGAATAAGAAATATAAATAGACTAAAATAAGCAAGCTTTGAGAAGCAAGATTTATCTTGAAGATTGATACAGAATACCTTTTAAAAGGCATAATATAGGTCTTAAAACCTTACTATGTTTTGTTTTCAAAGCCTTAACATCACAGTGGCCCCATATCTCCAATATCTTCTATGTTGTAAATGAGAAAGTATTAGCACTAAACATCCAAATTATTCCACTTCTGTTTTGTAAAATGAAAAAGGGTCTGTAAGGCAACGTTCTCTGTTCTAAATCATGAGACCTGGAAATGTACAGTTCAAGGATGTCGACCTCTAATATATGTACCCTTCTATGTAAAAGGTCTAAATTGAATCAATGTTCTGGCTGTTATTGTAGCAGTTATTTATTTATTACATTTTTATACCACCCAATAGCCGAAGCTCTATAGAAAAGGGGTGGTCCCCAAATAAAAGCCTTTCATTTTCTTATAACTTACAACTAGATCAGCTTTCATACAAATGTGGGTGGGTTTTTTTTTCAATTCTCCAGTCCATATTTGAGGATTACTCTATAAAGACCAAGACATCTGCCTGTATGAGAAATTGTTTGAAATGGTTATTGACATGGCTCACATGGCTCACATAATACTTATAAAATGAATTAAAAGGAACAGGATAGACCAGCATCCTTCAGTAGTACTTGCAACCTATTTAGGTCATTGACCATTAAGACCATGTATTTTGGGGGTTGTAATTTTTGTGAATTGCCCGGACACCTTTGGCTATTGGGTGATTAGAAATGGAATGGAATGGAATGAATGAATGAATGAATACCTATTCTGAGATTGGTGGGGATGAGCTTTGGCGGGAAAACTCTTATCATTTTTTCAGGCCCAGTATTGATGTAACTCTTCTTCCCTAAAAATAGTAATATAATGAAATACTAAAATAAACAGGCTGCAGGGTTCATTTGGCAATTCCTTGATATCATCAACTCTTCTACCTATCTTTGGAGTGCCTAATTGGCTCCATGCCCACCTCACTTTTCTTTCCAGTGTTAACCATAGTTTTCATTAATACGCGAACCAGTGTGTCGTAAAGGATCTGTTCCACTCTCATTCTTGATGGGAAATGGAAGGTGCCTCAGTGGCTCGTAATGAATTATCCTTTTTTAATAAAAGGCCTATCTTTGATTTTGACCTTTAAAGCACTAAATGGTCTGATGCTGGGATACAATTAAGAGCACATAAATGTTCCTGACTACTCAGGTGTTCGTTGGTTAATTTTGTATCCCACATTTCCACCAAATGGTGCTCAAGGTGGCTAGAGGGGAAAAAAGAAAATGAAGCACAAAGTATCAAAAACCTAAAACACGGCAGATAATCAATAAACCTGAAAAAAAAAGAGCCAGTTGAACAAAGTGGAGCATATTTACAGTGAGGCCCTGTTTCATGAACTTCTGCCATCTGAGGTTCCACAGGGTAGCCTAACCTTTTAATTAGGGCATCAAAGTTCTGAAATTTCTTTCCATTTGGAGAGTAGAGCATCATTTCCCAAGCTATTAGATTTGTTAATTTGCTATTAGAAGGAAAAAATGTTGCAGGTCACTCACTAACAGTTTTTAATGCTTTATGTGTATATGTTCTGTGTTTTAGAACTTTAAATTTTGTATACTCGTTTTTATCTTAATTTTAGTATTCCTGGAAACCGCCCAGAGAGCCCTGGCTATGGGGGTGGTATATAAGTGTAATAAATAAATAAATAAATAAAATAAGAGTGCTCTTGTTCAGGGTTCCAGGCAGGCAGGCAGGCAGGCAACCATGCCCTCCTCTAGGATGTTATAATAATAGGATTGGATTATAATATAAACTGTAAGGGGCTCAAGTAGTTTAATTCACTTTCCCTCCCCCATTTTCTGTTTTATTTCTTTTCAACATGACACTCAACATTCACAGGTGCTAGAAAAGGCTGAGAAGGCTCAGTCTTCATTGGGGTAAAGTTTGTTGTTTTGTTGTTTTGAATTGCGATTGTTATCTTTTACATTCTTGAAAAAGTTTTGTACTCTGCATATTTTTGGGCTCAGCCTTCTTGCTTCTCTGTGGGATAGTTTTGGTTCTCATCCTGTCAGCACTCAATCATCTGAGTTTGTTATTAGAGGGAACAATTATGATGATCATAATCCATAGGTGCAATGTACATGATATTAATCCAATGCTTTCTATTTCCCTCTCCACAGCTGCCTTCACATAAGCCCACCCCAAAAATAAAATAATCTTAATGCTCTCCCTTCTAAGTCCTGAAGGCAATTGTAAATCTGGTGTAAGAACATTTTTAAAAGGAAGTGTCTGCAGTTGGTGCATCTGTGATATCTCTCTGGAACTTCTTCTAAAGATAATTCTCTAGAGTCCTCAGGTTTTTAAATCCAGGGAGATTTAAGAAGTGGTTTGCAGTTCTGTGGTGGCAGTTCCTAATGCAAAATGTCTCAAAACTATTGAAGTGTATGTAATGATGCTATTTAGTATTACATACCCTAATAGTTTGCAGCATGTATCTCATTCGTTATACATCCTCTTTAGTTATATAAACAATTATGTTTACAAAGAAACTATATTCAAATCGGCTTAGTCCAGGAATGTTGGGGTCAAATTTTCCCATCTTCAGAAAAAGGTTATTACCTTTCTTGAAAGATCAGCTTTGCAGTGTGACCAATTCTGCAAGATGATGCAACATATCATGTAATACTGACTTCCCAGAACAGTGTGTGAGTTCACATCGAAAGGAGTACTCAAGCCCATATTCTTATCTGCAGTTCACACTATGCAGCAACTGCTGAAACTGGATGAGGTTAGAGTCTTTTTAAAAACTTGTTCCCACTCAGTTTTGCTACACAAATGAACCATGCTGTCTGATCTAGTCAGTGTGATTTGACCTTGCTCCAAGACATCCAGCTGCACCCATAAACCTTCTCCCTTTCCCAAAGGTTCACTTGCCCCTTGGTCACTTGCTTCTAAAATTCAGCTGGGGTAGGCGGGGTGGGGGTGGGGGGAGACAAAGAACCTTGCATAAAGCAAGGCGTAGCCATAGCTGTTGAAATGATAGCATTGCTTCAGTGTGTTCCAATTGTTGAACATTTAATGGTACAACTTGTTCCGCTGCTTTTAGATATACGTTTGAAAATGTTACAGGTCCTGTTGTGCACTATTTTATTTAAAAATCTATAATATTATTAAAGAAAATGGTAGCCATTCTCCAAGCTTTCAAATTCTCCACACACGCATGCACATAACAACCCCTTTAGCTTTGACTACCTTTGCTCAGCTGACCCCAACTTGGTACCCTCCAGATGCTTTAAACTGCAAGTCCCATAATTCTCAACCAATATGGGGATTGGAGCACCAGTTGGAGAAGGCTGCTTTAGCCTGTGTGCCTGAAGTGTCAAGTCCTCTACTGTCGTTCTCTCTTTCTCCAGTAAACTGGTGTGGTCATGTCTTTTCACTGTAAGAACGTTAATATATGTTCTGAACTATACCTTGAAACTTTGATGCCTTAAGCATAAAACCAGTACTATATCTGTTAAATTTTTAGAATGCAAACTACCACAAAGCCATTCAGAGTCCTTAAGAATTCTCATACTCAAAAAGTCTTACTGACTTCCACATAGCATTTGTGCTTACACGCTTCTATTGACACTCCCTTGTGTCACAGAAGTTAACATATATAATCATGCAGATTAAAAACGGAGCACTGCCACACAGATAGATATTCTCCATGTTGTAGCTTGGATTTAAAAGTAACTCCTGGATCTGTTTGTAATACACTAATACAGCCTGCATCACAGGTCACTACTTGCCCATTCACTTGTAACTAATACCATTTCCTTTTCAGCAAATCTTCCACACCTGCAAAAGGTGCTTGCAAAACTTCGTGAAATGGTAAATCATTTTGTGGACAGATGGTTTTATTTGGTGTTGGTTTTTTGTTTGTTTACTTATTTTTTTGCAGCACTGCGCAAACTAATATTCTAGTGTCTAGGATTTCAGAACAAATATTCATTCTGAAATTATTTCAGTGCTTCATCTTAGATGGGTTTACACTGGAAAGTAGGGCTAATGTTTACCTGCTAAACAGTCTATTTATTGGAGCCTTCATTCACCAGGAAAGCGTCTAGTCCAAATCTCATTTAAAAAAATGCTTTGGTCACTTGCTATGTTTTTTACCCTGAATTACTTCTTTACAAAGTGTTTGTGCACGAATACCAAACAAGTCTGGCTTTATAACTTAAAACAAAACAAAACACCCTATTAGTGATTTCCCTGCAACAGCACATTCAGATCTGAAGGACTACACTGGAAATGTCTGATTAACTCTAAAGCCTCAACTAATTTTCAGTCTTTAGAAATATGTCGTGAACATGCCTACATGCCTACCACCTGGATAGTATTCAAATACCAAGAGGCTGCTGTTATGCTTTTGCCATTGAATCCTTGTTTAATGTCAACAAGGACCAAAAATGCTGAGTAAAGCTTTAAAAGCCATGAATAAGAGTTTAGACTCTGCTTGCTTTTTTGTTTTAAAACTTCCAAAGCATATTGTCACCTTTCAAACTTCTACAACGTGGACTAGACAAAGCATTTAAAAGACAAATCAGATTAGTATACTTCTTTTTTAAAAAATCCTTAGGGGCTCATAAAAGTGCTGCAGGGCTACGTGTTGCCACATAAATTATAAACTTATGTACCAATGGCATCTAAATGCTTGAGCTTTAAACAAAACCTAAATCTCTACAAACCCAAGTGTGCAGCTGTCTTACAGACACACAAAAACGAGAAAGCATAGAAATAAGATACTTGGTTACATTCCATGCAGTCAAAGCATGGAGCTAGAGAGGGAAGCACCTACATTTAACCATCAAGACTGAAATCCTATGCCCCACTTACCTAGGAGTAAATCCCACTGAATTCATTGAGACTTACTTCTGAGTAGGATTCCACTTTAAATTGTTTAAATATTTGTAACTCTTATATAAACAGGCCACAATTCAACATAAACAGGTATGCTTAAGACCACTGAATGCAAAATAAGTTTAAGCAGACATAAATATTGTTGAATTGTGTAACAGATGAATAGCTCAAGGGGTCAGCTACAAAATCCTCTATATTGTTTTGACAATTTTATATTACAGTGTGGGGTTAACTAAAATCTGCTAGTTACTTACCTCGACAACATTGTTGTATTTCAATTTGTATGCTTTCTCCGCTTAAATTAGTCCTAACTTTATGGTTTAACTCTATACTTAATTGTGCATTTTCACTAATTTAAAAGTCATTAGAATGCAGTATATTATCAAACATCTTTAGAAACATCTGCACCATTCAGCAATGTTGATTATGTCTTCCAAAGATGCTGCATAATTTTGCAAGGGCAGCAATGGATGGCGATTGTTCACGCATCATTGCTGTTACTTTCGAACAATGGGAACAGGGGCTATCAGTGTGATAGTATTAGGCAATATGGTGGCCAACAGTGTCAAATTGCAACATGGCCTCATTCATTTTAACAATGGATTATGTGAAGTTACCCTTTCTGCTCCCCAAATGAATAATTTATCTTCAAAACAGAACATCTATACCAATCTTCCAAATATTGTAGTGGGATAGGCATATATTCTTAGCAACACATAACTGTGATTAGTTTAGCTGCTATTCCTTTGGGTTTAAGGTCAAAACGTGCGCCATAAATTCTAGGAAGCAATAATTACTACCCTCCTTGCTGTTCCCCTGCAAATATATTTAAAAGCGGAGACAAAATAAATTGTACATTATTTTGCATGCGTAGAAATTTGACACTTACAGTGACTTTTTAAACTAGTCATTTATTCTCATGTTTGCTAGACCTACAATGACACAAGACCAATGAGTGACACCACAGAGCCTTTAACAGCCGTATCTAGGCCTGAGCAGCTAATTAAGGCAATGAACAATGTTAATATTGAACTGTTGCTAGGCTGTAGCGTGTGCTATATTATACTATAGCAACTCTCATTGCAAGAACATCCATCTATATTCACTCGCTTGTTAGTTGTACTGGGTACAATGCCTTTCTGCCAAATGAAAATACTTCACGCACCCTTAAAATGACCCTGTCCTGTTGCATATATGCACTTACATGAGCTGAAAGAGACCAGTTTGTGCCACTTCGTAGTTCTATATATTATACTTATATTTGTGGGTGATGTACATGCTAAAAGTTCCAGTCCAGGTAAGCTAAATAATACCTAGGAAATTAACAATAACCTACCACAAATAAACACCAGGCAAAGTACTAAATGTCTCTTCTCCCACACATTGCATCCAAGCATTCCATAGAATGTCTTACGTTGAAAGCAATGGGATTTACTTTTAAGTAGACAGGCAAAGGATTGCATAGTTGGAGATAAAAATGTAAACATGTATTTCATAAAATACGGGTGACATCCCAAAGATAAAGAGCTGTCATTGTGATCCTCTGTGGCTGCAGAACAACTGATTGAAGGTGTCAAGAAACACAATTTCAAGACCAGCTGCCAAAGTCAAAGGCATTTTGTCTTAAAACGAATGTTCTGTGTCAGTCGAAGCACCATGCAGGTTGGTCATGTTGTAACAAATAATCCATGTTACAATTACACATGTTGCATGTCTGAAGCCTGATTAGATCATTCATCTTTTACACATTAGTATTTGGTTCAATTATAGTTATTATTATTATTATTATTATTATTATTATTATTATTATTTATTTATTTATATAGCACCATCAATGTACATGGTGCTGTACAGATAACACAATAAATAGCAGGGCCCTGCCGCGTAGGCTTACAATCTAATAAGTTGTAGTAAACAATAAAGAGGGAAGGAGAACCGCGTGTAATATTTAATCACATATATTTTAGCTTATTTCTTTCATTTTTCCTGTCCTTTTTTTTATGGAACATTGTATAATACTATTCACAGAATTCCAAGGAACATCATACAATGCCTAAGGAAAACATGTAATACTTTTCCATATGTTTTCATTTTTCCTAAGCTTTATTTGATCATGGAATACAATTTCATTTGGTCTTGTTTGGTATTTTACCTATCACCATTCACTAATAGTATAACTTGGTTGGATCCAGGCTTGTTAGTCACAAAGTCTCACTGCTTTCAATGGGCCTTCTCCAAGTATGACTAAGTCTGGATCCAACCCCCTGATTTATGCACAAATTCTGAAAACGTGCTCCTTTTCCTCTCCAAAAAGTTTTCTTATTAGACATTTTCTTATTGTTTTACAAGTCTGTGTTCCCCTTTCTCCAGCCTGTTGCATCCATAAAGTAAGGAAGAAACATTTAGAAATGCTCATATTATTAGAAATATTTAGAAATGCTCATATTATTACAACTGCTATTGTGCTAGTCTTACAACATACTTAATGGGGGAAGCACTATAGATAACCCCAAGTGCCTTGCAAAATAAGAATGAAAAGACCACAACCACCTGAACAATGAATTATATACATAGTTCAATTTCTGGAGGAATTGCCAACTTGATGAAGCATACATACGATGCATACTGTATATATTAGAGGTCCTTTTCTCATTAATTGCAGCATTTCTAAAGAAGAGTAGCTTCACAAATTAGCTTCACAAAGCTTTTATTCCCCTTTCAAAAAGTAATTCTGAAAAGGAATAAACAGCAACTTTTATGCTCAAAGGGCAAATACAAGATTTTTATAGTGTGCCTATATATCACCATCAAGTGTGTTCTAACTTTCTTTTTCTAGTTATGCCAATGAAAACAAATGCAACTCAAGGTCAGAGAAAAAACTTGTTTTTAAGCTTTATCAGGATTCCATTCCAGGACAACAAAATACAAACTATTTTAAACACAAAACTTTTCCAAGTGTAGTTAATTGAACTTACAAGTGAATGTAAAATGCAGAGGATAATTTTTAGTTCAACACCTTGCAGAAATAATCCACAATATTCACATAGCTCTTTTATATATTAAGGGAGCAATCCTATGCATATTTAGACTGGGGGGGGGGACCCCTACAACTGTCAGCATTCTCCAGCCAGCATGGATGACTGGGGAATGCTATGAGTTCTAGGACTACTACTATTACTACTACTACTACTTCTTGACTAAACATGCATAGGATGGGTGGAGAGGGGATTGGAGAGGCAGAGATATGAGCTATCCCAAGGCCCCTCCAGCTTTCTTCCCTCCTCCCCCTTTTTTTCCTCCCCATAGACCCTGTTCAGACAACACGCTAAGCCATGGTTAGGCCGATAACCCTTTTTCAACCATTGGCTTGAACCCTGGTTATGTAGCCACCATGATTAGGAATGGTTCACACGTCACACTAAGCCATAACGTTTAGCTCAAAATGTTTAACAACTGTGGCTTAGCATGTAATCTGAACAGGGTCAGTGCAAGCAGGTCCATAAAGCATTTCTGCATGTCGTGTTTCAAGCTGCCACCTATGAATCCAGCTTCTTGCACCTATGAATCCAGTCAGAGAACAGGATGTTTGTTGTTTTGTGAATAATGGAAGGCTTCCAACAAAAACAGAACCCCATTTATTAGGTGCTGTCAAAACACAATATGGACTCCCTTGAAGGGTTTATACAAAGCAGACACACAAGGTAGACATGACACACCATGGATGGGCCCTTGTTTCTTGTAGAAACAAATCCCCCAAAGGATATGTTGGTGCTAATTATTGTAATAGAAGAAGAGAGCCATCATGATGTGATGGTATAGGCACTGTTGCTGCCCAAACCGAATTATCTAAAAGCAAGTCTGACACTAAAAATGTTTTAAGCAATAACTCTCACTACAAACATTTCTCTACTCAAAATGAAGACCAAAGCCCATGCTCAGCTAAACCTCATGAAATTCTAAAAGACGAATAAATGAACACAGCAATTTTGCTTTTTATGTTCCAGGAATTAGTGTTTTGTTTCACCCTACTGAGAACATGAATCCCTAATTCCATAGGGCTTCTGCGTTGATAGTAACTACACATATACTAAATTAGCTTAACTAATATATAGCTGTGACTGACTTTTGCAGTCTGTCTAAAAACTCTTACAGTCAAAGCATTGATTTTCATGGTTCTTTTTACAGTATGTTAGGAATGTGAAGGTATCTTAAATGCTTCTGTAATCATACACTTTAAGAAGCATGTTTGATTTAGGAAAAATAAAACAATTTGACAGAAAGCTATTTATCCTAAGTTTGAAACAAATAATTATAACAATGGTAAAAAAATACCCAACGACATTTTCTAGTATCTATACAAACATCCATAAAGATTTTAAAAAATAGGAAAAAAATCCAAGGGACTGATCAACCACATAAAGAAAACTAATTTTTGTAAACCGCCCAGAGAGCTTTGGCTATTGGGCAATATAGAAATGTAATAAATAAATAAAGTTTTGTTCACAGCAGTCTTACATAATAATTATGCATTCTAGCTGCAATGTCATCCCAGCCCCAAGTGGCTTCTGGGTATACCAAGGAATTAATAACATTCCCCTGTGTACATATTGCATTTACTTTGCAACTATTATTTTAATTTTCATGACTAAAAACAGATTTTCTCTCTACATATTTCTAAGCAACACTAAAACATTCTATGGGGAAAAAACTTATTGTCTTCCCCCAAATAGTCTAGTTATCTTAAATCTTAATATATTAAGATATTAAGGTGATTTAAGGTGATTTTTTTTTCTGTCAAGACTATATCATTTTATTTTAGAAAACAGTTATGAGCCACTAACAGAACCATATAAAAGAAGACATGTTTTGAGATATGTCTGTTTTCAAGTTGCTAATTGTGTCTCGACTTTACTTAAGGTATCACATTATACACATCAAGGTGCTAGAAATGCGACTAAAAAAAACATAGAATGCTATGGACTATGAAGTATATTTGTTCATTGCAAAATTTACAGACAGTTCAAAGTTACATTCTGAAAGCGTTTATAGATTTTCAGAGTTTAACCAAGAGGTGTGTGAAATGATACAAAGGCAACTTTACATAACTGCAAGCAATGAAAACGTCTCCTCTCTACATATGCTTTGAATGCATACAGCTCCATACAGAGTCATGGTGAACATGACCATCATGATAGAAAAGAAAAAATAACATGATGTGGGTTGGACTGTTAATCTCTAATCATCTTAAATACAGGTTAAAACTAAAAGTCACCATTTAGACTTGAACTCTGGAATCAGCAAGATTTAATAAGCTTGTAAGTAGTCTCAAGACTGTGGCTTTAATAAGTAAACATAATTACTTACAATTATCCCAAGCCCAGCTCCACTAGCATTTAAATTAGTTGAGAGATTTCTTCAGTTCAGCTAATTTGGTTCTGAATCAAGATAATAAAATATATTCATCAAGTATATTTTGAGAAAGAGGAATAGGTTTCTCTGGGGATAAAGAGCTCTGAATGACATTAAACCAAAGCAGAGGTTGGACTAACTATGCTTTAAAGCCCAAACCATGTTTTAGAGCTACTTGTTTTGATTTCTTTTTCCATTTGCTCAGCATTCCAGTTAATAGGTGCAGAGGTTTTTGGAGGCTAATATTATCTTTTTTTTTTCAATTCAGACATCATAGCAAACCCTAGTTAAACTTCCTTAACCATAGTTTGGCCAGATGTCTGTATGGAGCTTGTAGGGGTGGTCCTCCTCTCTTACCTTTTATAAAGTTAGATGTATTATGAGCAATTTCCGAGGGCTAGTGCCTTCTATAAGGGCACACATCACTGAAGATATTCTTTGGGATGGTCCATTATTACTATTATGTTTGCACTTAATCGGGACACAGAGGCTAGTAGCAAGCTAGGAGCAACAAAAGGATCCACAAGAATGGTAAAATACATTAAGGTTAAATAGGGATAATTGGCTAGGGGGCTAGCTACTTTTCTCCCATGAAAGAACAAGTAATAGGGAGCAGGAGAGAGTATGGGATTCCTCTATATGAAATACAGCGTGCTGACTGAGAAGGTTGTGCATACTTTGTGGAGGCCGGTGGGAATTTTGGTGACTTCCGGTTTCAATTTCAATTTTAACAAGGATTTTGTTTATACATTTTGTACTACGGTAGGTCTATGGCTGTATTCACACATCACTTTAAGCCAGGATTCCTATCAAACTGCAATACTGACAAGCTGTGTGCTCATGTGTGCAGCCCTTTCACTCCTGCTTTGCTTCTCCTGCTCACATGAGTAGGTAAATTAATCAGGCATGGATAGCTTACCATTATGTCTGAACCCTGGATCATGGCTTATTTCACCCAAACAAGCCAGGATTTGTAAGCCAACAACAAACCCTGATTTAAAGCTAGTTTATGAGCCTGTCTTGTTTGGGCACAAAAGCTATTAATTCAGAGGTAATGCTATGCTATCCATGCCTGATTTGGTTACCCACTCGTAGTAGACTGAGTCTGGGTGTTGCTCAGCATCCTTTGTGAGTCTGGGTGTTGCTCAGCATCCTTTGTGCAGTTAGAGCTTGCTTGTTGCTGGAAACAAAGTCTCACCAGCTTCTCCTGGTTTCCTGATGCTGCCTTGTGCTTGAACTTCTGTGCTACGAGATTGGATTCCTGCTTGACTCTGCTACTGATTGTGTATGAACTGGTCTACCTAACTGTGCTTGACCCTTTGTCTGTTTGACCACTCCGACTTTTCCTGAACTCCCTTGAACAGAAACCTGTCTCCTGGAACATTAGCCTGGGTGATTACTTGTGGTCAGCACTATAACTGAGACTGCTACAGCCAATGCAGGACACCCAATAATCTGGTTTGCACACCATTCTAACCCATGGTTGGTTGATTGGTTTATTTAATTCATGGTTAATTTATCGCTTGCTGCTCTACCCAGGGTTTGTATAGCAGACAATTGAACAACTGCAGTTTGTTTTCTCAATTCCTGGGTCAATCGTTTCTCTTCTCCTTCACCAGCTCCCTTCCCTTTATCTCTGATGACTTGGCACACAATGGGACTCAGTTCCAGGTAAGTGCATTTGGATTGCAGCCACAAAAAGGAGTATTTTAAAAAGACACTCAGATTACTGCCTTTATAAGTGTCTTATCAATTTTGAAAGTGAACTTTGATATACTTCCATTATATTTGGTAATCAAGTACAAAAACTGCAGTTCAGGTACTGGAGTTTTGGCAATCATTCTACAGTACAAAACATTTATATCAACCAAAAGAGGATTTTTTTAAAAAGTCGATTAATTCCAGGCACATCTCTCTTCATTTTCTTTTTCTTTCTTTACTTTGTTAACAAAGCATCTTTGCAAATGGATAACAAAAGGCAGGAGTCTTTTTGGCTGGTGTCTATGGAAAGACTGGTTTGAAACAACCTATTAGCATTATTTCCAACTGCCTTAGAACAAACTGACAAGATTAGTATAGAGCTGACCCCAGCAATTTGGAACAGGTAGGACTTGAGCCTAAATTCAGCTGCACTTTCTCTTGTAATCCCAGGAGCAGTTTATCAAAAGAAGAAGCATTTCTAATTGTGTCCATTGGGTTCTCAACTGGCATGCAAAACAACTAAGTTAAGATGATGTCATGTCCCTTTTTTGATGTCTTTCCATTTATGCAAATATTGATGTAATGGCCCAATCAAAAAGGACCCATTTTTCTCCCAAACAGGAGGAGGAAGTATAAATATTATGTGTCTCATGAGGTGCAAGTGCTAGATATTTACAGGTGCTCTGTAACTTAGGTGTAAGAAACTGTCTTGTTACTGTGTCAGACCACTGATCCACCTAACTCAGTACTGAATATAAACTGACTTGTCAAGAATCTTTCACAGCCTTACCAGGAGATTTTATGGTTTGAACCTGGAATTTTCTGCATACAAAACATGGTCTCTGCCACTAAGCTATGTCCCTTCACCTAATTTCTCCTTCAGCTCCCAACGACTGCATTACTTTCAAAACACTTCTTGTCAACCAGCTTATAGCTTGAAAAGCCTTACAGTTAAGTTCCCCAGGGTCATCTCAGGCCATGCTGCCGTAAACGTAGAAACTCCCAAAAAAGAATGAGAACATTTTATAGGGATATTTGAAAAATGCAACTTCAGAGCTATTCAAGGTATGCTATGGATAATATTGGGCATATAATATTGGGCATACAAAGATTCGGCAAAATATGGGGGGGTCACATCTTTAACACTAAGAGTTGCACATTGCTCTGACACTTAAAAAAACACAACAGCATCCCCACTTCAAGAGAGACATTGCATATTTTTGCCATTGCATGTCTGATAGTTCGATTTAGGGGTGTGCTCCGCTCTGTTTCGGATCCCCAAATCCTAAGCGGAGTGGGCTGATCTGGACCTCCTAAACCCAGTTCTGGAGCGGATCGGGGAAGGTCTGGATTGACTCGAAGCAGTTCGGAACGGTCCAAATCAATTTGGACCATTCCAAAGCATCGAAGCCAGGTAAGTGGGGAGGGGGGCTTACCACCAGGTAAGGGGGGCTTACCTGGCTCTGTCATCCGCTGCCACTGCAGCGGCGGACAGAGGAGCTAGGTAAGGGGGGAGGGGGGCTTATTCGGATGCCATTTTGTCCCCCCTTACCTGCCTCCGCCACGCGCCGCTGAGGCAGGTAAGTGGGGAAGGGGAGCAAAATGGTGTCCGAATGTTGATCTGGACCCCCAGATCTTGCTCCAGATCCAGTTCCAGAGCGGGTCGGGGGAGCAGATTGACCCGAACTGGTTCAGACACGATCCGGAAGGTCCAGATCGGCATCCAAAGTGGTTGGGGGGGGGGCCTTGCACAGCCCTAGTTCAATTGTACCTGTGAGACCTACCACTAGTGCAACAGGAACTACCACTTCAGAAAGCAACCCCAGAAACTAGTAGAAACACTTGTTCCCATAATAGGACATATCAGTGGAGCTTGCAGAATGTCTATGTAGGAAAAACACAATACATGAAATGAACCATTACTGTTCAAAAATGCTAACACTAAATAAGCATGGTATAATATCTGAAGATCATAACACAGTCCAAGGCTATTTCTTAAAACAGGATTCCTAATTTTCAGCAAGCATATAGACTCTTCCCCATCATTTAGAAAAAGAGAAGGATTTTTTTCCACCAAAGGACATAAAAGAAGTAGATAATGAACAAACTATTGTTAAATTTTCCTCTTCAATTACAAGAACATGATTTACATATTTTGTAATAATTTTCCTAGCAATTGGGTTTATTTATTAATTATTTATTACATTTAACTCACATCATTTGCTCAAAACATCATTACATTCTTTAGTTATATAGTGCTATCAGTGTACATGGATTTGGAAAACATGAAATCTGAAAATCATAATGAGCCTTCAATGACCACCATATTTTTAAAGATATTTCTACAAATCATGGGGGCTATATATGTATTATTTTCTAAAAGGTTCAAACATGTTTTATGTATACATACATCTGGCACACACAAAAAACTCCAGTAAAACAAAAGCACACCATATAGAAATCAAATTTCTGGGATTAAAAATATATGGTACACAGTACATATTTTATGAAAAATATATTTGTTTAATTCACTTTCACTGAAAAAAGCTATTTCTGGGGGAAGGATTTAGGACCACTGGAAGGGCCAGGAACTTAGTGGAATTCCAGACTCCGTTTCTCCATTCTTTCATCCATTTTTCCCCCATTGTTTTCTCCATGAAGATAGAGAATACAGAAACCTGTACTAGGGCTACATATAACAAATTCTGTATCATATTCCAAATGCTGGAAAGTGAGCTCTCACGGATTATATCTAGCCTTCCTGATAACTTGTGCACATCCAAGAAAATTGCTGATCAATCTGATGGTAAAAACAACAACAGATGTTTATGGAGACCACATTTTTATCCTTGACATGAACTCATTCATCCAAAGACAGTAATGTTGCATATTTCTTATTGAGTCTACCAATGAATTTTGTTGGCTGTTAGTAAATATTGATTGATTGATTTAAATATTTGCTCATGTTAAGGAATTCAGGGAGCATCGCTCCCATCACAGTCAACCCCAGAAAACAATTTCAAATCAAAGCTTTATGCGGGGCCAATCACTGGAACCTTGTGAGCAGTTTTCATATTATCAATTCTTCTAAACCTACCCCATTAAGAAAAGGCATGAATTATTCTATTATATCACTCTGGCCTTGGCATCTCCAGCAATACCAGTTTAAATATTTTCTGACTACAGTTGCTAATGTTAACTGCACTGTTTTCTTAACCTGGCATGAAAACACTTCCCTAACATCCCTGTTAATGACAATATAAATTATGCATTACACATCATGACATTAACTCACAGCATTAAAATTCATCTAGAATCAAGACCTAGTCTGAATCTAGCATCCCATCTTTGTAGGTTTTGCCTACGTATCTGCAAATACACATGCCTTCTTTTCTTATAAATATATTAGCATAGCCATTAATTAAAATGTCAGCAAGGGACTGATGTTAATCAACCATGGAGAGAGCTACTATACATACAGTTTTCCAGGGACCAGGTGAAAGCAAGTATGAAACATCTAACTGAATTCAAAGAGATACCAATAAAATGTGACTGACTGAGGTTTGCAGAATAATACAGAATTCTATAAATGATAGCATCTAAAAAGCATATGCAAATCTAATTATCATGTCCCATTCACTAACACAAAAAGTAAGCTAAAAACTCACATCTCCAAGCACATCTTTTTAAAATACTGCAGTTATTCAAAGCAAGCACGAGAGATTTCTTGTTAGAGTAGCATGCACACAATCTAAGGCCACATGAAGTTCATCACTGAAGACAGGCCAAGACACTGGCCTGGATCAGATGTGGTTTCCCACCACATGAATGAGCAGCAGCAAGTCTCAGGGTTGCACAATGCCCGCTGCCGTCTCCTCCTCTTTTGTATCCACTTCTAGTTTTAAACTAACTGCAAATTTCTTATGATTTTTAAAACTAAGTTATAAATTATGGTTGCTTGTTTAAACTATAATTATTCACAACAAACCAGGATCAAACCATGGTTTAAGATCCTAGCTTGTCCACCAATTTTAGACATCATGAGTCCAGTGGTTAGTTTAAAACTGGAAGTGGATGCTTCCAATTCCTTCTTCTAGAGCACAAAAGGAGGAAAACAGGAAAGTGTTTTAAGCCTGAGGCTCACTATGGCTTTCCCATGTCTGAACTGAACTATTATTATAAATCATCCACATTGGATACATAAGTGAATCACACTTAGCTATGAAAGCAGAATACAACACCCATGTTCAGAAGCAGGAGCACTTATGATTAAAAGATGCCAGATGTAAATGACATGGGATAGCTTTTGCTACCATACTATACTTCTGAGCTTTCCAAGAAGTATCTGGTTTTCCAGAATGCTGGACCAGATGGGTATTTGATCCAGAAAGGTAATTCTTACATTTCTCTGATAGGCATCATGGTGTGCATGAGGACCAGTGTGCACCAGACAACTTTCTTGGTACCTACTAAAGTGCCTTAGTCCTCCACTTTAATTTTTTTGAAAAAAAATAACAAATTTTCTTACTGGCAGCTGGAATGGCTTAAAAAAAAAATTAGGACTTCCAGCCACAAGCCTGGCTCAAGGCAGATCACCGCTTGAAGCAGGATCTGCCCTGGCCTCCTCTTCTACTCCCCCCCCCACACACAACCTCCTCCTCTTCTCCCCACACCCCACAGCCTCCTCCCCTCCCCAAGAAGCAGCCACTCACTTGTCCTCTGCCTCCTTGTTGGCTTACTTCCCTAGCACAGGCCCACATGCTGCCTGTAGGGTATTTTTGGCTTCGGGAGCTGCGTAACACCTGTGCATCCAGCAAAATATTGCAAGAGAACTTCTGGGACTTCTCGTGATTGCCCAACTTCACACAGGTGCAGTGTGGCTCCTGAAGGCAAAAGAGCTTACATGCACTGTGTGGACCCACACTAGGAGAAATAAGCCAGCAGCGGGGGGGGGGGGGGGGGCACGGCAAGGCAGTGACCGGGGGAGGCATGAAGTGAGGGCAACTGAGCGGACAGCTGCTGTTTCTCAGTCCTGCTGGCTGCCTGCATGGCCAGCAGGACCAAGCAGCAGCAGAACCTTGGGAGGGGGAGAACAGTGATCTTCCCATCCTCCGCCGCTTTATGGCCGGCCCTGTCCATCCGCTTCCAATGAATGTGCAAATGGAAGGAGCAAAACAGGAATGAATAGGTTGCATACACCAGCATGCTGCTCGTTCATACTAAGCCAGAGTAAGCTTATTGTTATGTGCAAATGAAGGCTATGCATTTCCGTGTGCTTCATGATGTGCAGTAGCTTTTTCCAGGAACATGCTCATGACTCCACCCACTTTTGAGGTTGTTTACCTTTTAAAAACCACCTTAAACAAACCCCACTAATATCTCATCAGATGATTCTGTAACTTCATACAGAGTTGTGGCCAGAAGTGATCAGATAGCCTTCTCCCTGAATCCTACTGCATCTTAAGAACAATTTGCAAAAGATGAAACACTCCTAATGACCTGGTTCGCATGACATGACAGCCCACAGTGGCTTAATTTATCTGCAGAAGCTGCCGAGTCATGCTGCAGGGACTGTCGCATCATATTTTCTGTCCTATAAATGAGATAAAATGTAACTACTACAAGGTCATTTCAATAATATATAAACAATATTTTAGATCATTTTGGCAGGAACATGAAACAGACCCTTTTCAGTGGCTACACCCAGATTTGGAGTTCTGTCCTCAGAAAGACACCCTCTTTGATGGTATTTGGTTGACTTTTGGCCTATCAGCTGATATTAATTTCTGCTTCTTGTAAATATTGGTAGTCCTGTCTTCTGGTTTTTTTTAGTGGTGCTTATTTCTCTGGATTGTGGTTTTTAATTTTTATGGTGTATTTTAAAAACTATTTTTGGTTTGTATTTGGATTGATTTTTTTCTTTTCTTTTTTTATTGCTCAAGCCACCTCGAGCAATATTCTGTTGGAAAGGCAGAATATCAATACTTTAAAAAATACATACTTTTAGGAAAGTTGCTCTCTTGCTTTCCAAAACGGCCTTGTTTCAACTTGTAAGAGCACTCATTTAGTGCTAGTGCTCTCAAATATGCCATATTCTGCCAGTGGTTCATACGAATAAATTTGCCACATATATTTCAATATTCAATACTTTTGAGTATTGTACCCAAAAAAATCTGGTAAAAATATAAAATGGTGCTTACTCATTCAGCCAGGAACATGATAACTGTTAAACCCACAGATCCATTGCACAACTTTATTAGAGTTTGGAAAAGAACAATTTATTCACAGAGCATGAGTGGGTACAATCTTACTGTATGGAAGACTAAGGGGGAAATCCTTTAAAATTCTTGAGGAGTTACAGGGAAGGGGAAGAGTGTTAAGTGCAAAAAGAACTAAAGATAAAGGTGGCTTTTAAAAATGCCACTTTGATCTTGCCACATTTTGTACAGGAATAAATTCGGAAGTCTTCAATGGTTGTAAATCATAATGAGTAAACACCTAAATCAGCATCATACTTTCCCACCACCCTGTGTGCCTCAATACTTCCTGAAACTTAATGCCACAAGCATGGTCTCTACATACCATATTTTTAAATGAGCCAAGCAAAAGAATAATTATAGGGCAGCTAAATCAAGGAATCTGATCTGACAAAAACAATTTCCTGCAATGAAGGAACAGTGACAATCCACCTTCATCATCTATACTAGATTGTTTTGTTTTTTTTGCTCTGTGGCCTCTGAAACCGACTGCCTGAGCTGATGCAATATCACAAAGTGTTCTCAAACTTTCCAACTGCTTAGGGAACGAACATTAACAGCAAGTTCACAGTACACCTTCTATAATAGAAATGACTGTTGTAAAATTAGCAGGGATTAATACCTCAGACACATCAACGGGATAAGGAGGTCTGTGTAGGCTAAGATAGGAAAATTTACTGAAAAGAACACACTGATATTTGGGAAGCCAAGGGGATGAAGGGTAGTGGCACGATTGTTAGGACTATTGGGTAGGCAGCAAGAAACAGGTAACCGAAGAAAGCTTTGGCTGCAGCCTCTTAGCCTTCATTCTATCAATTTGGGCATAAAATCCTTACAAGGTGCATTATACACATAGAGTTGGGTCCAGACTTAGTTATCCTGAGAGTAGATCCACTGAAATCAATGAGACAAGTTAGTTATACTTGGAATACATCCATTGAAATGACTAAGTATATAATCCTATGCATGTTTAGAAAGGGGGGGGGGGGAAATGACCTACAACTCCCAGAAATCCCCAATGAGCCATGCTGGCTGGGGAATGTTGGGAGTTATAGGACTTTTTCCCATCTAAACATGCATAGGATTGCATCCTAAATCTGGATCCAGCCCAATAAATATATTGGGCTGGATCTTCCATATGGTATAATATATCTTACTTTTCCCAACAGATGTTCAGAACTGTTTGATGCAGAGAAGTATCGCTATTCCTTAAAGTAATTTAATAATACATATAAAGTTATTGGACACCACATCACAAAAGCCGTATCAGAATAATAATAGCTAGGGTTTATAATGATCTACAGTATATATGAAGTAGATGCAGAATAACCAGATAATTTTAAAAGTTTAAGATTTCCTGTTTCTAGACATTCCCAGGTTTGTTAATTATTTGTCTTTGTTAGAAAATATCTGAAATAAGCCGGACTATTTAAAACTATTATGTTGCAATTGCATAAGCTCTGTAGTTACCATTTCACTATGAGAACAAGATTAAAAGCTAGGAAAATTTGGAAACTGCACTTAAATATTTAAAACATATCATAGTGCTTGAAAACATTTCCTCTGACAACACCAGCATGGAAGGAATAACTTATAGGACAATCCTATATGTGTCTTAAAAGTAAGCCCCCTTGACTTAAATGGGCTTACTCCCAGGTGGGTATAGGACTGCAGCTTTATCTGCTGTATAGAGGATGAAAGGAAAGCCAAGGAAGAATAAATATCTACAGTTGATAAACTAAAGTTTGCTTTTGTATCAATAATGAAAAGCTATGCACAACGCTCCATTCTGCTCCTATGCACTGGTTTATTCCTAAACAAATCCTCTGAAATTAACAGAATTCCTTATAACTTTCAGTGATCTGTAGTGGTAGAATTATCAACACATTTATCAAGAGGGCAGAGGTTACCTACTACTCATTTATTTTACTAATTTAAATTTTATCCAGAATGTACTGATTCTAAGGCAAGTTTAGCAAAATGCTTTAAAAACAAGAATGACTTCAATAAATGCAAATCATTAAAAAAACCACAGTAAAAGCATCCGCTCTTCATTTGGTAACTTTTTAAGCAACATTGCTCATGTGACCATATCATACGAGCAAGGAAAATGGAAAGTGTATAGGGGAAGGGAGGGAGCACAGAATTGTCTCTTTGGGCAAGCAAGCAATGGTTGGAGAGAAAGAAAAAGTTGGATAGTCCATCTTCTCCCACCCTCTCCCATGTCCTTGCAGTGAATATGGCTGGCTGGGGAGTGACGGGAATTATGGAGGGCACCAAGTTGGGGAAAGGGTTTCTGTGACAAGAAGTGTTTCAGACATTCACAGAGATCTTTCTATTGTGCCTGCAAAGCCCCTGAATTTACAGAGCTATAGATGCATATTGAAGGTCCTGAACATCTTATGTTACTATTGGATTGGGGAAAGTATGTTTAAGAACATTCTATGAAGAGATCTCCCTCCCCTGTGTAAGTAATAGATTGTACACTTTTAAAAGATGGAAAGAGAATAATCTCTATTGTAAACATTTAGAGAGTTTACCGCAGAGGTAGGCAGAAGGTAGGTTAGGATTTCTGGAAGATTTGCAGTCAATTGGCAAGTATTTCTTACTTCCAATTGTTCAACATTAGCATCAACAAAATGACTCTCCTGCACCATAAATTATACTGCTGAAATGAAGAAATTATTATTATTTATTGCATTTATATACCACCCCATAGCTGAAGCTCTCTGGGCGGTTTACCAAGATTAAGAAAGCTGAAGGGAGGGAAGGGATAACCAGTATTAGATTTTTGTATGGAAGGAGGGACTTCTGTTTACTTCTGGTACTCAAAATAAATTACAAGTCTCAGAATTCTTTAGTTCTAAGCATATGTCTTTTGCACCTTATGGTGCTTCCAGATGAACAACTCCTAACACTAGCAATTAGAAGGTAAGAAAAAAGATGAAAGAAGCAGTGGGAAAACGTGTGTGTCTTACAAATGGAAGATGTCATCAAAAAACCACCATCACCCATAAAATTCCATGAATGAGGCAGGGTGATTGTGCAAAAGAAATCTTTCTGGATAGACCTGGTAAGGAATGTGTAACATGTTTGTAACAGAAGACTTTGATGAAATAAACTATCAAGAAACAAAATGTAACACACTCACACAGGCCTTAGCTAGACCGGGCAAAATCCCGGGGCAAACCCCGGGATCGTCCCTGTGTGTCCATATGACGCACAGGGGATCCCGGGATCAGGAAAGGATGATCCCTCCCTTACCCCAGGATCTTGTCCTCCCCTTTGGGCCCGCTTTTTCTGCAGTCCTGGGCTGAGCCCGAGACCACGGAACATGTGGCCTGTTGCCATGGAGCCAGGAGCTGCGCCCATAGGGTAGGGAGGGGGGAGCGGGGAAATTAAATTATTTTCTAAAAAAGGACCTACCTTTGCGCATGACTGTTTGTGCGCTCCTGTTTCTTTTCTTAAAAAATGGCAGCATGACGCCTCTCTTCCTGAGGTTGTAGCGCCTTACATGTAAACAGAGGAGGGATCTCGCGTTAATCACAATGCAAGATCTTCCCTCCTCCGTCGTGGACTATAAGGTAGGTCTAGCTAAGGCCACAGTGAAGATAACGCTGTTTATTTATTTCCTTATTTTTATTGGGCCTTTTCAGACAACACAGTAAGCCATGGTTAGGCCACTAAGCCTTTCGCAGCAATGGTTAGTGTGTTTAAACCGTGGTAGCCACCATGGTTAGAAATGGTTCGCACAACAAACTAAGCCATGGTTCACATGACATGCTAAGCCATAAACTTTAG
Source organism: Elgaria multicarinata webbii (assembly GCF_023053635.1). NCBI lineage: Eukaryota > Metazoa > Chordata > Lepidosauria > Squamata > Anguidae > Elgaria > Elgaria multicarinata. The sequence continues at coordinate 43,266,916 of NC_086177.1, read as the reverse complement.
CTCAAAATGCTTAACCATTATGTTTTAGCATGTTGTCTGAACAGGGCCATTACACTGATTGTTGATGTTGTTGTCACACAGTGATAAACCAATAAAAAAAATCCCTCCTCCTCATTCGTCCACACATATACACACACAAAAGTGTTGTCTGGAAGCAGCCTAGATTGTATTGCACTTTTAGAGGAGAACCCTGTGACACTGACTGACTAAGCTAGGCTAGAAAGTAAGCTGGCTTGCAAAACTTAATATTCAAGTGATTACCTCATAGCTAAGAAACAGTAAATCCACAAATCATATAGTACAAAACATTACTGGTACAAACCTATTGGGTAATAAGTTATTTGGCAGCTACTAAACAGATTGATTTTTTTCTTCTGTCCTTGTACTAAGCACGTCTCAGCACACATGAACGTATCTCAACATTGTTGGCATAAACAACTGTTGCTGTAATCAAACTTCAAGAATGCAAGGATAAACTAGCAATTGCAAGGATGTAATCGGGGCTGATGTAGCTCTATTGATCTCCAACTAAAGGCATACAATAAAAAGCAACTGAAATGTAGTCAAAACTAAGCAATTATGTGTGTAGAGAAACTATTATACCAGGCTCCACCTCCCAAAAGACTACTGAGCCTGAAACAGGAAGCCAGGTTCACTGAACTGTGAGACAGCACACTTGCTGGATGTCAAATACCCAATGAAGTATACACTTGCTCTGAGACGACACTAATGGAAGTTACAGCAGTGTTAATTACATTAAAAAAAATTACTCAGATCATTTAACATTTTACCTTGTAAAACTATGCTAACTGCAATGATTCCCAATTAAGTAATTTTAGTTTAAAAATAATCTTGGAGAATAGGAGTGTTAAGAGTAAAAAAATTAAATGAAGACTGATGATCGAATAAATTCTGGTTTGTTTTCTCAATTCCTTAATTGTTTGTTTCCCTCCTCCTTCACCTATTCCCTCCCTCCCTCTACTGCAAATGCATTTGTGGTGCAGTAGTACTAGCATGCAGAGTTACTAGTGGTTTTCTTACCATAGCCTAGCAAAACGACACAAGATGCTTACCTCTTGACAACCCAGGGTATTGAATAAAAAATTCAACAGCCTATACTCTGGATTAGCATTATGTGTGAACTAGGTCAATATTTTTGCACTAATGCAAAACTGGCATGCCAGTGGAATAATGAAGATTATTACACCATTGAAGCAGAGATCAGTATTTTGCCGTAAGCGAGTCATAACAGCTTTAACCTTAAACGGAAAAAGTATAAACATTTACAATATGCAAGATGTCTGCTTTGAAAAAGGAATGCTGCTAGAAGGTACAAATATTTATACTGAAGATGTCAACTCAAATAAATGGGCCTTTCGGCTCAGTTTTGCTATCCTGCCATTAATTTTTGAATGCAGTCGAACATTTTCTTTCTCCAATGTGGAACTAAGATTGCAATTCTTCAGCTATCAGTGTTCAAAAAGAGATTAAGACATTCCATAATGATCGAAGCAGCTCCACTCTCACACAAACATACCCAGCTCTTACTGATATTCTGTGCGTTAAGTGTCAGAAGAGACATGGCCCTTAAGTCCACTTCTGACATATTTTTTAATTATACTGGGGCACACTCACAAGTCATACCTGAAGTAATGAAAGAATTATACATATACATATATACCTTCTTCACAAACTTCACTCAATTCCAGTCTTCCAAGATACAAGTGTTCTATCTAAAGGTAAAACATGGGGGAATACTCTGCCCATGGGGTCACTGCATTACTACTATAGATTTTAATGGTATTTTACAGTTTATATTTGTAGGGCCCTACTCTGTCAGGATTCCACCATGGACCACAACTTCAAAATTTAATCTGAATGTAAGATTGTAGTCTGCCATAAGGAGGAAAATAGGTCTAGTTTCAAAAGATAACAAGAGCATCTTTCTCACAAAGATTCTGTGACCTGTCTATTTTTAAACTTACATTAACTGAACATGAATCTTCCAAAACCACCGCCTTTCAGAATACAAAACTGGAACTTACTTAGTCCACACTTAAAAACAATACATTAGAATAAAAGGGGTTAATAGCTCTCATACTGGATTCAATAAGTTATTTATTGAATAAGGATTCAATAAGTTCAGGCTCCCAATTTAAGTGAAAATGCACACACCCAATGATATCAAAATGCATTACACTGCTACCATAAAATGTGATCAAGCTTTTTGACAAACACCACAAGAACCACAATAATAATATTAATTACTTTCCTGATAATTAATTCTGTGGTAGAAACATAAATATACTTTCTAGTAGAAGAACAATTGACAAATTAAACGTTTTCTTCCTGGATGCTATTTCAGCTCTTTATGATGGAGTTAAGACTAACGCAGCTCAACAACATGAATTCTCTTCCCCACCAAGTATGATGTTTCAAGTAACGCCCAATCCTGCAACAACTGACACACACACACGTCAAATCTTCAGCAAGGGGTTCCCTTCAGAACAGTGAATGAGATGAAACCGTAGTTTCATTAAGCACAACAATGGGTTCATACAATAATGTAAGACAGTAATCCTAAATGTATAAGTATTAATTTTTTAAAAGCCTTCTTCAATTGTTTGGAACTTATAGGTATTGTATGTGTGAAGAAGCTTCTGAGAGCAAACTGGCAAGCCAGATCCCCAAACACTGACACATGATCAGTCTGAAGGAGGCTGTAAATGTGTAGATATATGCGCATACAGACCCCTTTGATTGATTCATTATGGGAGCCCAATGCACATTCAGGAAATGGGGGGCTTCAAACAAATGCCAATAAGATGATGTCCCCTGCATCTAGGGGGAGGGCTAGCCAGTGTGCTCTTGAAAGCTGCTTCGCATGTTCATTACTGAGCATCTGAACAGGTCTGAAAAGACCCTTCCATGACTGTTGGAAAATGCTTAGTTAACAGAAGGATTACCTCTTTAGATCACGTTCTTTACCAATAATGTAAAATTCAGCAATATAGAATCACATTCAAGGTAAAGAATCTAAAGGTATCTGGAGTCCATAAATCATACACAGGAACGTGTCATAATAAACAAAAATCATTGGATTTAGACATAAGTAAAAACATGGCTTATTTAATTAAACTATGATTTGTTTTAATGTTGAATCCCAGCCTACCCACAAAGCATGGGTGGTGGTAGTGGGGGGGGGGGTAATTTGAAACTACAATTGAAGCTGTTTCACAAACTATGATATGTGCACATTGTAGTTTGCTGTTATGTCTGAATTTACAGATCACTGACAAACCACAAATGGGACCTCTGCTCTGTCTCAAGAGACTTGTGTACAAAAAGCAGACAAGCAGCTTTAAATCAGGGTTCGTCTGCTCTATGTCTGAAAGCTCAAACCATGGTGTGGCTTCTTAATTATGGATAGCATAAGCTATGGTTTCATGTTTGACCCTTATTTTATTTATAGCCTGTACTATCCCAGTAAGCTTTGGGCTCACACACTGCCTTCGACACTCACCTGTTCAAATACTCTTACTCACTTCCTGGTTTGAGGAAACTACAGTTTGTTGTGAAGTCCAAATTGGATAAATTATGGCTCACATAAGCCATGATTTGCCCAATGACGATTTCACGACATAATATAGATTGCTTAAACCAGAAAGTAAATGAGAGAATTGGGATAGGGGAGAGAATGGAGAGTACATTATATACGTACACACACACATACACTACAAACTTTGTTGTGTACAATAATAAAATACTATTGAATAGTTCAATGCTATTACAGTTTAACCAAGTATTCAAATCTACTGATACTCTTTAACTGGTTTGGAGGATCATCTGAATAGATCTTTACTTCTGATTCTAAACATTCACCTTTGAGTTTCCTGGACTTCAGAAAATGCTTTCTGAAGCTTTTCATGAACTGAAATATGTTTCTGAAGTATTTTCTTTTCACATGTTATTTTTTTCCTTGATTACAAGTTTCTATTTTCATTATTTAACTTGATTAAAGTATCTGGGGCAAAAGGTATCAGAGACTGTGTTGTACTAGGACATTGCTAACATGTTGTAAAAACAATAAGCTGTGCAAATTCCCAGACTTCACTTCTGGACAAAATACTTTAAGATGTTCCATATTCTGAAACATTTCCCATATCAAGTCCTCAACGTTTCACTCTTTACCACTCCATGAGCATTCCAAATACCAAATGCACAGAAGGATGTTCAGGCCCATATCCTCTGGCCACCCACTGCCCATTGACCCTGTTCAGACGTAACGGCAGGGTATGGTAGCAATTCATAGTTTATTTAACCCATGAATTGTGGAGACACACACTGCACTTCCCCTTTCCTGAAACAACCTACAAAAGCAATATTTGTAGGTTGTTTCTGTGATAGGAGGCATTGGGGTTGTTCGTGGGTTAAACCATGGGATTGTTGTTCCAGGAATGAGAAAGCCCCTGCAATTCGTGGGTTAATTAACCCACAAATTGCCACCTGACGCCACCATTACATGGCCGCTCTGACCATGTAACTCCACTTCTGAAATCTCTTCATTGGCTTTCAATTCACTTCAGAATCCAATATAAACTTCTCCTGTTGACCTACAAAGCTTTTCACTGTCTAGCTCCTTCCTATCTCTCCTCTCTCATCTCACACTACTGCCCCGCTCGTGCTCTTCGCTCCTCTGATGCCATGTTTCTCGCCTGCCCAAGGGTCTCTACTTCCCTTCTCGGCTTCGTCCATTTTCTTCTGCTGCCCCTTATGCCTGGAACGCTCTTCCAGAACATTTGAGAACTACAAGTTCAACCGCAGCTTTTAAAGCTCAGCTAAAAACTTTTCTTTTTCCTAAAGCTTTTAAAACTTGATTTTGTTCTGACTTTATACTGTTAGTTTTACCCTACCCAGTGCCTGTTTACCCTACCCTGTGCCTGTTTGCTTTCTCTTCCCCTCCTTATTGTTTTATTATGGTTTTATTAGAATGTAAGCCTATGCGGCAGGGTCTTGCTATTTACTGTTTTACTCTGTACAGCACCATGTACATTGATGGTGCTATATAAATAATAATAATAATAATAATAATAATAATAATAATAATACGGGGTCATTGGAGGGCAATGCTGGACAACGAATAGCCAGAGAACATGGTCCTGCTCATCTTTCCTTACATCCAAACAGGCCCAGTGTCTGGATAGTCACGGGAATGTCAGAAAAGGGACCCTGTGTTCAAAAGGAGAGGTTATGTGCTTACAGCAGTATATGCAAACATCTATAAACTCTTGCACTGAATATGCAGTTGTCAGGAGGTATGGGCAGAGTATGGCCATTGGGGCGAACTACGTTGGTCCCATGGCAATTCCATACATACGGTGTACATTTGGAAGACTAAGGAATTAGCAGGCCTGAAACCTTTTGCATTATTACACTTCACTGGACTGTGGTAAAAGATTGGCACTCTTTATCTAGCCCAATCCAAGCAAACTATAGAAGGGCTTGACAAGGAGTTTTCTGCATCTTGTTACAAGCTTATACCTTCTCCAATGTCACGTATACACCCTTCATATCTCAGAAATAACATTTAAAAAAAAGATACTAGCATCACTTAGCTTGTTAACCTTCTCTTTATTTTATGCTTTTATGTGTTATTATTAGCCATCCTGGTAACTCTTAGTTGTTTTGTGTGTGGCATATAAATGGAGAATAAAATAAATAAGTACATAAATAAATAATACAAATTGTAATTTAAAATGGAAAGCTCAAGTCAGCAAGACAAGCAAAGATTTAGAATGATGACACAGTTGTTTTCATCTGTTCTTTTAATGCTTTAATCCTAATAATCGGTCTTAAAATTTTCTGGCAGCAGTGCATGATATACCTGGGCTTCTTGTTTTGAAATTAGATGTTATTTCACTGACACAGAGGTTGGCTGGTCAAATGTCACTGCAACCACCACAGTACCTGAACTAGAAACTAGATTCAAGCAACAGGTTGTTGGTGTGCCATAGCTAGGGAGCTTTGTGCCTAGGGCAGGCTTACATTCCCCTCCCTCACTCCCTTATCTCCCCAAACTCCACCAAGATTCCTTACCTCCCCAAGGATATCAAGATTCTTTCTGCGGCATCAGTATCATTGTTACATGCAATAGATAATGAAGACAACATAGAAAACCATTATTACTCCTAGACTGAGCCATATGCGAAGAGACTGGACAACTATCAGGTGAGGAGTGAGTCAAGAAAGGTTGCATACCTTCAAGGGCCCTGCTGCTGGAACCCTCACATGCTTAGTGCTTACATGGGATGGGGGAGCTCCTGTTGCCTGCAACTCTATAGTGAAGCAACTCCAGAGCCTTTACTAGTAAAAGGCGTGGTGTCAGGGATGCTGATGGCTGTAGTCGAATCAGCATTAGCAGCCCAAGGAATATGTCTCCGATAATCTTCTCCCTCAACAGCAGTATTGTTCAGGCTACAATCTTAAACACACTGACTTCTCCAGCCTGGTCTCCCCCAGATGTGTTAGACTACAATTCCCACCATCCCCGGCCAATGGCTGGTGATTATGGGGGGTTATAGTCCAATATATCTGGAGGGCACCAAGCTGGGAAGGCTCTGGCAGGCAGTAAGTTGATCTTGTTAAGACCAACATCTGAATAAACATGCTTAGGATGACAATGTGAATTTGCACTGCTGCCCAATCCTACATTTTATTCACTCAGAAGTAAGGCCCACTGTGTTAAGCAGTAGGCATGGAGCCAATGAAAAAGTATGAGACAGCTACCCTATATGGCTGCCTGCCTGCTTTACTAAAGCCTCCCAAGAAGTTGATCTCTGGCTTTTCGTCTGGCCCTGAAACATGTGAATTATGTTTTTTTCAGTTTTGAGACATATAAATAATTATGCCTACATTCCACAACAGTAGAGACTCATTGTGCATCCCTATAGAAGTTGCACCTGATACCACAACCAAGTTATGCTACTGATAGAAACTATTATTATATCTGGGGGGGGGGGAGGGTAAATGAAAAATATTTCCAATAAGCTAACGATACAAAATGTGACATAATTTAAAAGGTTGTGCTCACTTAATACAGGTTTTAGGAAATAAACCATGCTTATTTTTTTTAATGATCGCCACTTTTCTTGAAGTATAAGATTGTCAATTCACAATGCAGAACCCGAATTGGGGTGGTTAGATAGCTTTAGCGCACAATCCTATGCATGTTTAGATACAAAAAATAGTTTAGATACAAAAAAATGGCTGGCTGGGGAATGCTGGGAACTGTAGGATTTCCTTCTATCTAAATATGCATTGGATTTCATCACAGAAAGAGATTTAGACAAATCCATGGAAGATAGGTCTTGTCAAAAGCTATGTCCTGTTATGGTTCTATGAAACCTCCATGTTCCAATGCAGTATACCACGGCATAATTAATACTAGTTGTGGAAATCAACAGCAGGGGCAGCTGCTCTGAACCTCCTTGTGGGTTACTCAGAGGCATCTGGCTGGCCACCGTGGGAAACAGGATGCTCGACTAGACAGACCTTTGATTTCATCCAGCAGGGCTCTTCTTATGTTCTTAATTTTGTGTGAACTGGAGAAGCCTTTAAAAACACATTCATGTTCAGTTTGTCATCAGTTTTGCATTTCAGATTTTATTTAAACAGCCTTGAGCTGCATGCCTTAAATAGACTCTAATGAGGTGCTCAAACGTTTGAGTATATATATTTTTTTTAAAAAAAAACCCTACTGGTGCAGAATATTATCCAGAATGGCTAACCATGGGGTCTTTCAAGATTATGGCCCTGCAAATGAATGAGACGGTTACTCTATACATCTTCTATATTGTCTAAGCCTAAATGAAGATATGCTTAATAGTAATGACTCAAGGCAGAACAAACAGAAATGAAGGTGACTTTATTACTCAGAGCTTACTCAAGATGGCTATGGCAGTTACTCTTGTGAAACTAAAGATGTCTCCTTGAATAGCTGAGCTGTAATACTAATTACACCACAAGTGTTCCTATGCAACCCCAGTCTCCAGTTCTGAAAACCTGCGCATAAATTCCTTCCCCTACCAACCTGATAGAGAGCATTCAATTATATATATGCAAGTAGCAACATGACATCTCCGAATTTTTGATAGGATACAATTAAATGTCATATTGACAGAAAAGGAAGCAAACCTTGCAAAACAGGATTCCTTTCTCCCATACACACACACAAATGAAAAATATAATATTCACATAGTTGCTAAAATATTTTTATTTCAGAGTGACATCACTCTGAGGACTGAGGCACTTGATAGTTTGTGAAAACATTTTTGTGGGATTTGTTTCATATTTAAATGCAGCTGTTGATTACACAGCAGAGAAAATCCGCTCTAACAATATAAGGCCTGGTTTCAACTTTTAAACTCTTTTAAGTTTTAGAGAACTCTGGAGGGCATTTCTGTTCAAAAAACCTTCCTGCCCAATGATTAAGATGCAGCAGGACATTAATTTGCCCCCACCATCCCACTCAAAGTTGCACTAATCAAAATTCGGGTCAATACACAGAGGGTTGTGAGGGTTTTCCCCCCAGAAAGCCCAGAAGAACGAGAGATTATACGAGAACAGGAATTCAGGTTCCATCCCTTTGTTATGCAGAACTGAGCTGCATTAATCTTACACCCAAGAAATACATCGGGGTTTCTACTAAAGTTTTTTCCAGACTTGAGGGATCTCCTCCTTTAACCCCCTTCCAGTGCACCCTCTTCTTCCAAGAAAAGCTTTCCAGTTATGTTTGAGGTGTGTGGGGGAAAGGTTCCCCACACTGTTTGGGGGAATATCTCTATCTCTGCCTAGAGAAATAGAGAGAGATGTACCATACATATTTCTCTTTCACCTAAATCTAGTGCACCTAATGCCTTTTCTTTTTTCATACTTATGCAATGATTGCTGGGCTCGCCACGCCTTGCAACACTCCCTTTCTCCCTTCCTTTTCAACAATAACAAACTGAAGTTGAAAATAGAAAGCAATTACCTTCCGAGCCAGTGTACTCCGCCAGCCAGAGCCCCACATAATCCAATAGGGCAGCGCTATAACCTCCTGAGCTGCTTCTCGTCCTCCAGAAATTGAGCCTCGTCTGATTATCACAGGCTGTAGCCTTTCTCCACCTCCACTCTCTCTCCCCCCGCCCCACCCGCCCTGCTTTTTCTTTTTTGGTAGCGCCTTGAGAAATCCTTTTTGCCTTTGTTAAGGGTTAGAAGTTGAGCCTTGCCTGTTCACTCTGCCTCTTTCACTTCTTGTATTACAGTTACATGGCTGTGTGACGTTTCTGGCTACATGAAAAGAGGGAGAAAACAACTGAGTGTGAGAGAGCCGCCTGCCAGAGCGAAACTCCTCCCTTCTTTGCGTTGCTGCTGTCTCCTCCCTCCTCAGGACTAACACACAGCAACAAGCTGTTGAGAAGAGGGGAGGGGGGAGAGAAGAAAAAAAATAGAGGTTTGGCTCTCTTCCCACACAGGTACAATCCTCTGCCCTTTTTCCAATCTCAGTAGCAACTACAAACCCCGCTCAAAATATCTCCCGTAAACACCGTTTTATTTCATTATCCTGATTCTTTTCTGCTCCTCCTGGGATAGTTAATTGTAGTCCTGGCAGAGAATAAAACCTGACACTGCCGCAACGGGTAGTACACAGTGCCACTCCTGACACCACGCTACAATGGCACTCCAAACACCATTATGTTTAACAATTGCAATGTTAGTGCAACCAAATGCCACCATGTTTGCCAAATACAGGCACCAATATTGTCTAAGGGCATTCCCATGACAGTGCAATCCCACACATGGTCTACTCAGTAGTAAACTCCACTGAACTAAGTGACTTCAATCCTATACACACTGACCTGGAAGTAAGTCCCCTTGAACTCAATAGGGGTTACTTCTGAATAATCATTTAATTACTTTGGAGTAATCATGTTAATTCCCATTGGAGGTGGCGAGGAAGAAACTAACTTCTGAGTAAACATGAATATGATTCGCCTGTAAATGCACCTTTGAACCTCTCTAGCACTATCTGTGTGCATGCAAGACCAAAATCAGGAGAAATATTTTTAAATTGGATGCACATTCTAGCCAGCATGGATTTTCTTTTTGCATCACAGATGTGGGAAATGCGGTTGTGCTTATGCAGCCTGATCTTCCCCAGTTATTTACTCAGGAGTAAATCCCACTGAATTCAGCAGGACCTTCTCATGTGAACAGGGGACTGTCGCCTTAACTTACTTTGAAGTAAATGTACATAGGATTGGGCTGTTGGTGAACACACCACAACATCACCCCTGTCATAAACGGTTCTGTAATATGAACAATGATCTTACTGACACCATAATGTCTAACAATGAGTGCAACCCAGAGCTAATAAAATACAGAGGACTAATGCCACTGAAGTTCAAGGCATAGTACTATTACTATATTCAATTTCTGCTTGCTTGTGGCAACAAGCTGCTGAAATATTGATAGACAGCCTCTCCCCCTTCATACACACACATACTTTCCCCAGGTTGGGATGAAGAAGAAGGGTAGAAGGAAATGGGTAAAACACACACACACACACACAATCTGTTCTAAAACCATGTAACTGAATAGTTAAATGTTCCTAGTGTGGCGTTCTGCCCTCTTTTAAGTTATGCTCTTTCAAAAAGTTAAATATATGGCTGCCAAGTGAGTTAATGAAAAACTCTTTGGTTGTTAACTCATTTAGCAAAGCAGCTATGAAATAAAGTATGTGGCACAAGGCCAAAGCATAAAGGACTCTTTGAACATGCTCGGGTTTCTTTGTAACAAGAAATAGTTCAGACCATCTTCAGAGTGAAGTGGGCAGTTGGCTTCTACACAAAAGGTTGCATTTAGTCATTTAATTGTCCATCCCACCCCCTTCATCCAAATATAGAAGATAAAAGTATCCAAGAAATCAACAATTTATCGTGGAAAACACTGCAATCTTAATTGCCCCCAAACAATCAATATGCTAACAGGCAGTGTATGTTCCTGAAACAAAACCTGAATGAGTTATAAAATATCAATATTAGGGACAAATAGATGGAATTGCACAGGGAAGAATTTATTAAGTACAAAACAGGACAGGATCCATGATAGGCAGGGGCCATTACAGCCATTCATTTAGTGAATGTGCTTATTGTGTGGTGTAGAAATGACCATTATTCATAGCATTCATGGAGTATAGTGACCAACAGTTCTTCTGTTGTGCCAGGACAGTTAAGTCTGACATTTGCTAAAGTGAACTTTTATTTTATTTTTTAAAATTATATGTGTGCATACTTAAAAACACAGCCCAGGCAGAAAGAATCAAGAGTAGATTGCCTTACCCACTAGAAAATCAAGCTTTGAGGTGGGGTGGGTGGGGCTACAAAGCAGTCTCCTTTGAAAACCATGAAGAATTCAAACTCCCTATTGTGTTATGAGATCAATGTGATTCTGAAACCCTCCCCCCCAACAAAAATCCTTTTATAGCAATGACTCAAACAGATATAAATAATTACATTATTGGAGGGAAAATGAATGTAATTTTTGGATACACTCCTCCTTCCCCTCCTCTCCACCTTTCCCCTGCTCAGATAAGCAAGTCCGCCACATCGTTAAAATACACCCATAGCTCATTGTACACTTCCATGCCTTCAGCAGTTCTCAACTTGATACTTGAAACCCCTTCCTTATGATAACTCTATTCATGATTAGAGTTCTTCTGGTCCAAAGGACTGGATTTTGGTTCACAACAGATGGAGGGTGGAGATGGAGCGAAGGTATTCATTTACCTATCCAGATATTGGCATGTATCCCAACAAAGACAAATGCATGTAGAAAAAAAATACAAGGGCACAGTTCTTCCGAGGCTGTACTGTGGAGTTCCAATGCAAACACAGTAAGCAGTAAGAGCTGGTGATTGGAGGATTAAACTGCCAGTCTCTACTAGAGGCAGGCAAAAGAGAGCTATTTTGCATCGGTGTTTCCCATTCTTCTTTGCCACTGAGTCACTTAATGACCAAAAAAAAAAAAAAAAAAAAAGCACAGAGTTTAGGAAACAAACATCCATTTCCATGGAAGGAGTTGATCTCCTTAACCAATAGCCCTGGGATGGAAAATATTTATGCATTGCTTCAGTGGGAGATGGAAAAGCAAGAACTGGAGACTGGAATACACTATTAGCCGGAAAGCATAGAGAGGAGGAGGAGGAGGAGGAAGGGACTGTGAAGGTTAGGTGAGAGAAGGAGTTGTGAGGCTCCGTTGAAAAGGGCTTTGACCTTACATCGATCTCTGAAACTCTCTGAGTTTAGTACATTTTTTATAGCAAGCCAGTTGGATTATAACAGCCCCCCAAACTCTATCTAATTTATGGACTCATTAGTCTAATTTCATTATTTAATCATGTGCCTAGCAATCGTGCTTCCTTAAGAAAGGACTGACCTATTTTTGGCTGGAGATAAACGATCATGTTAACAGATGTTAATCTTGTAATCTGTTTTCCTGTAAGCACTTCGCATACCCGTATTTGAGACATTAACAACCACACACGCATACATACATAAACACACAGAGAGAGAGAGAGAGAGAGAGAGAGATGAACTGACGTCAGTATTGAATACTTTGTGTTGTTTTTAAGGGGGGGGGGAGAGAGAATCCGCCCAATGCTTTCAAAGACATTAAATCTTTCCCCTACTTTATAAATGCTGATTTGTTCTGCCTCAACTCCCACAGGCTTTTTATTTGCATTTCAAATTCCACAGGTTACACCAATTGCCTTTTACACACACGCGCGCGCGCACACACAAATGTAAACCAACAATAAGGTAGTAAATGTGGATTGAGGAAGGCGGGGGAATAAGGGTACATCTGGATTAAATAAAGACACAGAATTAATAGGTTTCCAAAAGTCTTGCAGAGGCAACAACAAATATGTGTTTCTCCATCGAGATTCCAAACGCCTTTTTAAAACCATCTCTCTGCGTAATGGAATGAATACGACATGGACACCCGCGCGCCCCCAACACACACACATACACACTGCCCATTCTCTGGAACAGGCTTATCTACTGCTGGGTGTTTGATCAACGCTCCCAAACGTTAACGTTTCTAGCCCAAGACATTTGCCGGGGGGAAGGGGGTCGGGTTTTCTGGAGCGTTTGGCTGCAGAGGTCAGCCGATGAGCAAGCGACCACCACCACCAAAATGAAACATCTTCGCGTCACCTTACACGCGAGAGTGCTTGATAATACTCTTTCCACTCCGAGAGCTCACAACTAACTCTGCCCGATTCCTTCTAAAGTTTCTTCAACTTGTCGAAACAGCTTAATTCAAATGACGGTTGCAACTATTATGCTAATTCTGGGTGGAGTTGGGAGGGGGCGGAGGAGGAGGAGGGTTTCATAGGACAAAATGTCTGCATTATTTCTCTTCTTCTCCCCCCCCCCCACGCTAGGCAGTCCTCCCTCCCTCTCTCTCCCTCTTCTTCTTCCTCCTCCTCAATGTATACATTCAACACACATCAAATGAGCAAGACTCATCCATGGTTATAGCCCTTCGAGGACTCCCTTTTCTGTCTTCCTTAAGTGAACAATGTTTAGCATTTATAGCCCTCAACTTTCTTAAGACCCAACTATGTCCTTTAATTCAGAGGACAGTTTTTTGTTGTTGTTTTTTAAAGAGCAGAGGGGGGGGGACGGGAGACACTCTCGCTCTCAGCATTCAATCAATACAATCTGCAAAACACTCTTAATAATTTAAGTGGCTCCTTACCAAGCTGGACCGGCTTGGAGAACCATCAGCTACCCTTCTCAGCCAAAAGCATTTCATTTGGAAGACAGGCCGTTTGCTCGCTCTCTCTTTTCCTTTTCTTAATGGAGAGGCATTACATTCAAGATTTCCGCCTCCCACCCCGCCTTCGACGGAGTGTACAATGCCCCAAAGGTTCACATCGTCCAGAAATCCACACGCCAACAATTCACACAGCAGCAGCACCCGCCTCAGCGAGAGCAAAAATAATAATCCTCCTTTTATTGTTTCATTTCAAACTGATCGTTTCTGGAGAAAGTCCCTTCAATTACTGGGCGAGATTAACTATTAATTGGAACCGCGAAGTTTTTCCCACGGGCGTAGGAAGATTATTCTCATTTCTTCCGCCGCCCTCCCCTCCTCCCCATTCCTTCCGCGATCTCCTTCCCCGATACCTCCAGAGAAAGAAATCAGCCCCTTGGAAATCTCTTCCAAATGCCCTACCTTGCTACAGTTAAGGTGATGCGATTTTAGAAGGACACAGACAAACAAGAACCTGAAGGTGAAACCATGCGCTGAATGCAATAAGGAAAGGACTGCACATGATTCACTGCGCCAGCTCCACTCCGGCGAGCAGGGAGGGGGCGTCTCTACACCCCTCTCCGCCAAGCCCCGAGCGAGGGGTCCGCCAGCTCCAAACTTTCCATCGCCCTTTGGCCCGCCTGGGAATCCTTTTATAGACCCGGGTTGGAGTACGACTGGGGGAATCCCCTTCTTTGGCTTTTCCCTCTTCCTCCTTCAATGTATAGGTGGGTGTATTCCCCCAGCCGGGAGAATGGACTGTTCTATATTAAATGCACACACTGTCTACTATTGTCTCATCAGCACAAAGTTCTTGTATAATGCAGGGAAAGTCTAGATGGCCAAAAATGAGTCACATAAAAACAATTATTCCACTAATAGCACTGATTCATTAGCAGATCTGTTATTCATCTCAGCTTTTGCCAAATGACTAAATAGATGGAAGTACTGGAAGCTATTACATATAATATTATATATATATATATATATATATATATATATATATATATATATATACACACACACACACCTCTTCCTCAAAAGTATCTCAAATTTTAAATTAAAAATGTATTGTGCAATTTGCGATTGTTCCATTTACACATTATTATTATTATTATTATTATTATTATTATTATTATTATTTCTTTAAGTGCACAGGTTCTGTAAAGGACCACTTTTATTATGATTTTTTATTCAACATGTTCCATGCAAACTGTGTAGACTGCCACAGGTATGCTGACAATTGAACTTGTATCTACCAAATCACATGTGCATACTGTACAACCACAGCTTTCTAGCATGTGTACAGATATGTAACCTGAGTGTAGTCATCTCATGTGATACTGGTATCTATTTATATATGCACACATTATTAAAGGTATATATTATATATTATCACAATTATGTATTATCAACTACACACACTTATCCTCCTGGTATCTCAACTTTGAACTAAAAATGTGATTACATAATTGGAATTGCCTGCAGTATGTTTACAGAGAGAGAGAGAAATATCTGAGAGACAGTGTGATGTAGCAGTTAGAGCATTGGGCTGGGACTTGGGAGATCCAGGTTCTATTCCTGACTCAGCCATAAAGCTCACAGGGTGACTTTGAGCCAGTCACTGATTCTCAACCCAACCCATCCCACTGGGTTGTGGTGGGGATAAAATGAATGTGGAAGGAGCTCCCTAAGGAGGTTCACTTGGCACCTACATTATATTCTTTTAGACGCCAAGTGAAGACCTTTTTATTCTCCCAATATTTTAACAGTCTATAAATTAATTTTAACTTTGCTGTTTTAAATTTGTATTTTTGCATTGCTGCTGTTTTTATCTTGGTTGTGCTTTTATATTGTATTTTATATTATGGTTTTATACTATTGTTTTGTTTTGAATTGTCTTAAATTTGTAAACCACCCAGAGAGCTTTGGCTATTGGGCAGTATAGAAATGCAATAAATAAATAAATAAGAGGAGGAGGAGGACCATGTAAGCTGCGTTTCCTCCTTTCAGGAGGAAAAAAAGCAACATCGTGGTGCAGCTGCTGCATGTTTTGCATGGAATTTGCGTGGAATTTCCTAAACACAAGTGGAACCCATGTAGCAAATTCGTAGTAAGTTGAGTTGCCTACTAGAAGCTTACTATTAATAAGCTTACTTCAGCCCTTCCCCCAATTTTTACTAGCAGCCTTAAGAGGGCAACACTCCAAAATGGTGGAAAGAGCTGAAACGCCTCTGAACAAATCTGTCGTATACCTTTATAAAAAAATATAACTTTCAAAGTTCACATCATATTTTCCAGTGTGTTTCGTAAAGCTCACAGAAGCTCACTTTAATCATCCCAAATATGCAGCTGAGATATGCTTAGTCTGAAGCTGCAGTACTAACCTTTAATGAATCTTCTAAATCTTGGTGCTAGACATTGGAAGCACTGAGGCAAGTTTGGGGCTTTGTTTTAGTCTTCCCTTGTGATGAGGTAGAATTGGCACTGTAAACCTTATGAGGAAGGTTGAGGCTGTCTTCCTCCTATTGCATTATTCCTCTTCCCCCTCTCTCCACCCAGACAGGATTACTGAGCAGTTAAAAGGAACACACTGTCCAAATCTCTCCAACTTGGTTCTTTGCTTGCCAGATAATCAAGGATAGCACTGCTGCAGTTTAAACGGTTACCTAGTGCTCTGGTATTTAGTGCACATTATGTCTGACACTGCTGTGTCACCGTTCTCCAACTTCTTCCCATTTGCAACAGGATCTACTCCGTAATAAGTTGAGACACTGGGCGGGGTGGTGGTGTGAGAGTTATTTGTAACAACCCAACTCATAAATAAATACTTTGAAGCAGAAAGCACTTTGGGATAAAGAAGAGGAGAAGAAAGAAGGGAGGAAAGTTTGTAATAAAGCACACATATTTACACATGTAAAATGTATGCTGTGTGTGATTCATAATCTGCACTAATTTGAAAGTAAATGTGTTAAAGGTCATTGACAATTGTAGCTAGTTTCAGCATGAAAGCCTGAGCAGGATACATTTTGAGACATTCTTATTTTACTCCAAATCACAGAGTGGATTGTATAATTCAGTTTATACACAGCCTATTTCAATGCACATTAATACTGATTCATTTTCAATGTCTTTTTTTTTAATGCTAGTTAAACTATATTCCAAAGGATGTTTTTTGCTGTTTCATCATTCCTGTATGGGTTTTTTTTTGATGAGGATGGGTGTTTTTAAACCAGGTTCTAGCTACTTGTTCTCTTTATCATACACTCCTGTTGCAGTTCCTGCTTTACACCAGGTGAAGATCAAGAATAGCATTTTCTTCCTGGCCACATCGCAGTGAGCAAATTCTCTAAACTTTATAGTGTATACTATAATGTAAAGCATCCATTGCACACTAGGTTCCCTGGGCAATATTTAAAACTATAATATGGGGCTAATAATTTTCATAAGTGGAAAATTGACGCCTTAGTGGAATGAAAAGTGGAGAGGATTCCCAAACTTTTCCACTTTATGTGAATTTTATGACTGATGTCTTTCATTTGTGGCCTGCTTCTGAGCCTTGTTCTGCCAGCCGGTAAATATTTTGGATGCTCTGTTCACTAAATGCAGTAACAGCTTTTCAGCACAAACCATGATGGCACACCAAATGTCAGACAAATGACTGGAAGATCTGAACATAATGCAGAATTTCATTTGGAATTAAAAGTACTATCAGTGCAATTCTATATATGCCTGCTCAAAAGTAAGCCCCATTGTCTTCAATGGGATTTATCCTTAGGTAAGTGTGTAGAAGATTGCAACCGATATCATAATGCAGTCTTCTAAAATGTGTATCACAGAGCACATCGTCACATGCAATAAAATAAAAAGTTTATCTTAACCAAAGACTGCTTAAGATTTGGGCCCATAATTTGCTAAAAAGGATTTGTGATAAAAAGAAATCTGAGAAAAAGACACATATCCTTAATTAAAATTTCCACTGAACAGAATGGAGGCTGCACTCTTATGTGTATTTACTTGAGAGTAATTCCATCAAAGTCAGCAGAACTGACTTCTACTGATATGTATTATGTCATAATACATATCAGTAAAGATATGTATTATGCAGAGCAATATAGAGTTAATTGGTCCAAACAATGTCAATCTATATGTATTTTGCAGAGCAACATAAAGTTAATTGGTCTAAACAATGTCAATCCATATGTTTTGTTTGTTTGTTTGTTTACATTCCTATGGAGTATTCTACTATTTCTTGTTTTATAACATGAAATTATAATAGGAATAAAAAATAAATAAAAAAAATTAACATACCACAACCTCATTTGAGCCATCTTCTTTAAAGGCACTATATTTCCCATTCTCTGTTTCAATGAAATCTTGCAGGAGTACTCCAATTTGAAATTCTTTTGTTAAATTACAGTACTCTGTATGAGAATGTCACTGATATTAATAGCTCAATACATGTTTTGCTATTTATAGTTTACTATGTATAATAATTCTGCCTAATGAAATACAACAAGCAGAAAAACATTTATTTGCCTTTGTTATAGTCGAATAAATTATTTTTTCAACGTTTGGGACTAGACTTTCTCAAGTGCAGGAAAATGGCATTTTGATGAAAATCTTCCAAGACTTGCCTGCATAACTTAGCCTTAAGAATGATTGGTAGAAGTTTAGATAAGGAAAAGTCCTGAGAAGCACCCGGTTGGGAATAAAAGGCTGTATCTAGCATTTTCAAAGGCAGGCAAAGGTACTGAAACATACAATGTGTGTGTGTGTGTGTGTGTGTGTGTGTGTGTGTGTGCGCGCGCGCGTGTGCGTGTGCACCTGCACTACAACATATATGGTGCATGCATTTGTTTTAGTTTCCATTGTATGTGAAATGGACATTATTTAGTTTGATACTGTCAAATGTGTTTATTATTTTTAATTGCATTTTAATATCAACAAGTACTGTGAAAAAGGACTATTTTCAGGCCTTTGCAGCTTAATGTTATATATGTTTACTTGGAAATAAACTCCCTTAATTTCAATGAACTTGCACCCATGAAAATGTGCACAGGATTGCAAGCATCAGTTTTCCATAGAGCTTAGACGTGCATCTCCAAATTTGCTACAGGTGGTAGTTCTTGCGGAATCTCCTATGAAGTTTTATCTAAACATGCCTTAAAAATTAAAATTTCATTTTCCCCTTACGTTTACTTAAGGCAGATTTCTATGCAAAGTACAAAAGAATCAAAGGAGGCAACAATGGCTTGATTCTCGTTTGAAATTCTATAATCATGTTGTAAAAGTAAATCTCCTACCCTTCTACCAACATTCTTTTGAGGCCATAAGGTATTAGAGCAACAGTAAAATGAGCATAAGGGCAATTCCTTCATTTCTATCCAGTATAGCTTTATATACTGATGTTCTTTGCATCTACAAACTCTAGGGTCAATCTGTTGTGCCTTGTCATGCATAAATCCAGAAAATGGGAAACAATGCCTTTTCTTTTCAATGGGCAAACATAAAGTAAGTTTTTAACCTTTTTAGATTTCCAGCCTGTTATGTAGCTATTGCTTCTGGCAACAAGAAAATATTTTAGGATCTTTTAAAGAGATTATGGCTGCAAACCTATACCTACTTACCTGAACACTTACTTCTGAGTAGAGATGTATAGGATTGTGGTGCCGTATCCTGATAGTGTTCTAATTTTTTGGGTAAATGAATCAAGTGAAAATAGACATAATGGATGTCACTTTCCCCCTTTGAAATATTTTGCTGCTAATATTATATAACATATGTCTTTCACAACAAACTACCCATAAACCGATACCAGTAAACTTATTTCAAAAGAAAGTTGTGGCTTTTAATGTTTGGGATTAAAACATTAGGGGAAAGTATATCCAATCTTTGGGGAAAAAATACATTTCCCCCCCTCTCACCTTCCCAGATCCATATTCAGCAACTGAAAAAGATACACACACACACACACACACACACACACACACGTGCACGATGTATGTGAAGCTCGTTGAAGAACAATGTGCTGACATTGTATCATGAAGACCTTTCTTTTCCAGCACTTGGCCTACCAAGCTGATGATTATTTTAACTGAGTTCCTGAACAATTTAAAAGAAAGAAAAAAAGAAAATATCCATATTTCATATGCTAATTTAGATGTTGAAAGTAATTACTCTGATTTAAACAGAAATATAATACATCTCACCATAGTAGGAAAGATTGTCCAGATGAACTATGTTCCTGCTGAGCCTGCTGTCCAGCTGCTACCAGGGAGCTTCAGCTGTTAGGCGGTATAAAAATGCAATAATAATAATAATAATAATAATAATAATAATAATAATAATAATAATAGTAATAATAATACCACCATCACTTGATGGGCAGTTTCAAGGCCCCTGTTCTGCTTTCTGATGGTTCTTTAAACTGGACTTGGACCAGAAAGGTCTTCAAATAGAGGATGTCTTCAAATAAAGAATCACCCTGTGTAAAGAAGGACACATGGCCTCCCTATTTAATAAAAGTACAAATAAATAATTGAATAAATAATTCAAATCTGTGGTAGCATTGTCTCTCTCATAATTCAAAATACACTTTTCGATTTTTCTCTCTGGGCATGTCTAGACCTGCCGATATCCCGGGAATCGCTCCGGGATCATCCCTGTGCATCCACATGATGCACAGGGGATCCTGGGAGCATGGAGGGATGATCCCTCCCTTTCCCCTGGATATTGGCATACCCTTTAATCCTGTTTTTTCCGCAGTCTTAGGCTTGTCCCAAGACCACGGGACATGTAGCCGGCGGTCCCAGTTTCGTCTCGGCTCCTTGCAAGTAACCGCAAAGACCCAAGAACTGGGCACGGAGTTCTTCTGGAGCTCCGTGCCCATTGGGGGTGGGGGGAGCAGGAAGGAGGGGAGCAAAAAAACACACTCACTTTTTCGTTCGAGCGTTCATTTTCATTAAAAAACAAAATGGTGGGCTCAATGTCCTACGTCCTCCTGGGATGTCGCGCACCACGTGTAGACTGAGGGGAGGATTTTGCAAGCATAATACTAGGAGATCCTCCCCCTCCCTCCTGAAAAGCTGGGAGGTCTAGACATGCATTCTGTTTCAGTTACTACACTGACAATCAATGCAGAAAATGATTTATTACACTTGTATTCGACCATGCTTTCAAGTACCCCAAAGTGGCAGCTTAACAACAACCAAAGTAGGTAGGTTAGACTTAATTTTAGTGATTTGCCCAAAGCCACCTAGTGTCTTTCATAGTCAAGCAGGAATTTTAACCTAAGTTTTGCAACTTGAAACCTAAAGCTCAATCTAACCACCATATTACACTTAATAATAATAATGAGTACTTTTATTTTATGCAAACTTTAGAAAAACTGAAGTTTGGAGGATATATATGATATAAACATTAGAAAAACTGAAGGCTACAAAATAAATATGATAAAAACATTAAAAAAAACGGAATGTTGCAGAATCAATATGAATTACATCATGAATTCTCAGCAGGTAGAAAATCCAAGGAAACTGTTCTTAATTTCAGCCTGAACTGAAAGAATCTCAATAGTAGCTGGTTTAGAAGAATTCACATAGAATTCTACATATATAGTCTATCATAGCCTAAGTAATGAAAAGAATTAAGCCACAGAATACAGTTATTTTTAAAGAGGAGACCAATTCAATAAGTTCTGTATTGAAACAAATCCTATCTTTGGTGGTCAGTTTATTTTCCTTTCATATTGACAGCTAACTATTAAACTCTAATATTTCTAACTGCGTGGCAGTCTAAAGTTGGCCTATTAAGGCGCTTCTTGCAAGATTCACCATCCCCAAAATGCCAAGTCCAAGTAATGTTGTTGTATCTTTACAATAGCAAACATTAATACAAAAACTGTCGTATACGCATCATGATTCATTTCCAGCGCAAGTTCAGAGTAACTCTGCTACGGTTATATGGACATATGAAGCTGACTTACATTGATTCAGACCCTTTATCTCCCCCAGTATCGTTTTCCCTGACTGGCAGTGGATCTTCGTGATTTCTGATAGAGGTCTCATCAGTCAACTGATACCTGACCATTTCCAGCTGAACTTGGGACATTTTGTATGCAAAGCAGTAATCTTTGCTCTTCTATGGACGTAATCTATGGACGTTCTCTGACCATGTGAGTATATATAAAGATAGTAAAGTGAGCCAGCCCTACCATAAGGCAGAGTTTGGCAACTGTCTCAGATGGCAGATATTTAAGGGCAGGGAGTGCTGTAGAATGGTTGGAGGGACAATGAGCTGCATACTTCATAGAATCACAGAATCTCAACCCTTCATATGTTCTGTCATGAATCTTCACAAGTAAACTTACATGGCAAAATGGTTTTATTGCAACCCATATTCAGTGCTTATCTCTTTCTCACCCACTCCCTGAAAACTGCCCAGATGCTTCCCAAGCTAGGTGCAAAAGGGATTGTCCTATGCCTGACTCTTGCATGTATAGCATCATCTTGCTTAACTTCGGCTATTGGGCGGAATAGAAATGCAATATATAAATAAACTTCTGTTCACTGCAGTGGAACTTGCATAGGCTTTCTGCTACCATTACAATTCACAGAAATTCTTTTAAACATATGTTTTAGCAATGCACCGTAGTTTCTTCTTTTTGGGAAGAGGTTATTATATGTATAATTTTTGTACTAGAACAAACTTTAGTATTCACTGGGGTACATACTCTTTTAAATTACTTACCTGTTTATGAAAATTAACGAATGGTCGGCGTAAATGGATTTTCTGTGGTCTCTTGGCAGCTAAAGACTGATATTGCAACACTGGGAGGATAAACGCTCACTTCCAAAATACAATGGATTGAGGACTTTATAGTGCCTTCAACATTTGAACAGGTGGCATATAGATGCCACCTTCAAATGGATGCTTATTTGGATATCTGGTCTGCTTTTGTTGAAGCCTATGTGCAATTGCTAGAAAACTGTATTTTCACATATATGCATTTCATATCTATTCATGTATGTATATATACAAATTCATGTGTGTGTCATGTGTATGTCAAAACAACAACCAATTAACAGAAATATGTTCAATGCTCAACTCTGAATAAGTATGCTATGTTATTCCTTAGTGGACTTTGAAAGTGGCCTAATGTGTTGGTTGGCTTCTTGGTTGTTGTGGTTTAAAATCTAGTCCCATCCACTGCTGATCATGCAGTATACAAGCATGGCCAAGGGTTACCAGAGTTCTGCACATGTGCTTTAGTCATCTTCCTGCCACTTTTGATTCCAAAAGTATTTGGATAAGGATGGAGAATAACTTTTCCCACCACTGGGCAAACAAACTTGGCACATAGTTTCCACATGCTATCAAGTGGATTTGGCTTCCATGTGTCATTTATTTAAATTACTTAAATTACATTTAGAGGAAAAATATTGAATACATTTGTATTATAAATTAGTTGTCATCCCCAGCAATCTCAGCCCATGAATATGTGCATATTTAGAGGCCAGTAGTGTATTGGTAACGGAATATTCTAAAAATCACACACTCATTCCTTTTGCTTTAATGTTTGATAGATTGTTTTCCCTATCAATGTGCATATGCCAAAGGGGCTATACTCCTAATATACATAAATTATACATAATCTGTATTTTATGTAAAGCACTGGGATCTATAAGCTATCTAAAAGGAGCTGAAACAAATAATTAGTGTGGTAGTCTAGCAAATAACTAGGGTTCAGATACACTATTATTGTAAATAAATATCATATGATTCTCCCCACCCTAAACAGTAATTTTCATTTAGCATTGTAAGCCAAACTAGGCTATTATGGGCTGTGCCTACTGCAAAATTTGGGAACACTTTGCTATTTCCCCCCCTGTTAAACTCCAAAACTAATAAACTTGAGCATTCTGTAACAAGTGAAGTACTCATATCAACAAAGGCCTTACTTAGAGGCAGCAGAACTTTAAGAAACTTGTGGTGAGGATCTGAAGATATTTTAGTACTATACCACAAACACAGCAGTTGAACATGCTCTTCAGCTTTTTTTAAAATCTACAATTTAATCCCCTTTACTTTCTTTATAGTATGCCTTTAAAATCTGTGCAGAAAAGATGTATTATACTGTGAGTAACTCTGTGGGACAGCTGACTATTAAGCACAAAAGTTTTCATAGAGAAATACTAAAATCTACCTCAATAACGCTAATATTCAGTGTTTAACTTGCTTTTAATTCATGATCTCCCAGTGTCCCTAAGGACAGTGTAATGGTTGACATGACTACAAGAAGTATTTCTATTGAGGCATCAGTGAGAGTGGAAGACGTTTAAGGACGGATATTTATTTTGCTATGAAGGATATTTATTTTTTGTTGTGTGTTAAAACAAAACACCATGTAAAACCACTACCAAGTGACTTATTTATAAAATATTATTGGAACTTATGATGTGACTTGCAGGCACAATGTAGCTGTGTATTATTTTGACAACACACACATCAAAAGCATTGGTATAATGTCTTATTCATTTCAGCTAAAGAAAAAAAGGTTTTTTTATAATAAAATGATTGGTTTGGACCAGTGGTTTCCAATTAGCTAAGTACTGTGGACTCCTTGTTTTTCAAATGCCAAGCCATGGAACCCTTACTTTTGAAAAAATTGTTATCTCTATGGTAGCTACCTGTGTGAAACATTTTTTTTGGAGAAAATAAGGGGTAGCCCTTAATAAGCAAAGGATTTTAGGTATACTAAAAAACAGACCATAAAATTTGTGATATTTGTGATATTACCATGCAAAAAATGACAATGATTTAGTTAGGAATATAAAAACGAATTTAATTTTACTAATGTCTAGTTTACAATTGAACAAATTATGACATGTCTAGCAGCTACTAAACCTAACTGTGATGGTAGAAATCATGCCTTTTTGTGTCCCGAACAATCCCTTCCACATCCGGTTCAATATTTCCTACTTTTAATTTATTTTTATTTATTTATTACATTTTTATACCGCCCAATAGCCAAAGCTCTCTGGGCGGTTCACAAAAATTAAAACCATAATAGAACAACCAAAAGGTTAAAAACACAAATATAAAATACAGTATAAAAAGCACAACCAGGATAAAACCACGCAGCAAAATTGATATAAGATACAGAGTTAGAACAGTAAAATTTAAATTTAAGTTAAAATTAAGTGTTAAAATACTGAGTGAATAAAAAGGTCTTCATCTGGCAATGAAAAGAGTACAGTGTAGGCGCCAGGCAGACCTCTCTGGGGAGCTCATTCCACAACCAGGGTGCCACGGCGGAGATTGCCCTCCTCCTAGTAGCCACCTGCCTCACTTCCTTTGGCAGGGGCTCACGGAGAAGGGCCCCTGTAGATGATCTTAAGGTCCGGGCAGGCACATATGGGAGGAGGCGTTCCTTCAAATAACCTGGCCCCAAACCATTTAGGGATTTAAATGTCAATACCAGCACCTTGAATAGGGCCCGGACCTGGACTGGCAGCCAATGAAGTTGTAAAAGAACTGGCGTAATGTGATCTCGCCGGCCAGTCCCTGTTAGTAAACGAGCTGCCCCGTTTTGTACCAGTTGAAGCTTCCGGACTGTTTTCAAAGGCAGCCCCACGTATAACGCATTGCAGTAATCCAAACGAGAGGTTATCAGAGCATGGATAACTGTAGCTAGACTATCTCTGCCCAGATAAGGGCGTAGTTGGTATATAAACCTAAGCTGATAAAAGGTGCTCTTTGCCACTGAGTTCAACTGTGCCTCAAGTGATAGTTCTGGATCCAAGAGCACCCCCAAACTACGGACTCGATCCTTTAGGGAGAGTGCAACCCCGTCCAGGACAGGGAAAACATCACCTCGCCGGACAGATGAACCACCCGCTAACAGTACCTCCGTCTTGTCTGGAATGAGACTCAGTTTGTTAGCCCTCATCCAGTCCATTACCGTGCCCAGACATTGGTTCAGAACAGCCACTGCCTCACCTGGGTTTGATGAAAAGGAAAGGTAGAGCTGGGTATCATCCGCATATTGATGACACCTCAGTCCACATCTCCGGATAACCTCCCCCAGCGGCTTCATGTATATGTTAAATAGCATAGGGGATAAGATAGAGCCCTGTGGAACCCCATGGCTTAGGAGCCACAGCACAGAGCAATAATCCCCCAGCACCACCTTCTGGAATTGGCCATCCAAGTAGGAGCAGAACCACTGCAACGCAGTACCTCCAACTCCCAGCTCAGACAACCTATCCAGAAGGATACCATGGTCGATGGTATAGAAAGTCACTGAGAGGTCCAGGAGAACCAACAAGGTCGCACTCCCCCTGTCTCTCTCCAGGCAAAGGTCATCCCACAGAGTGGCCAAGGCAGTTTCCGTTCCAAAACCAGGCCTGAAACCCGATTGAAATGGATCTAGATAATCTGTTTCATTCAAGAGTGCCTGGAGTTGTCCTGCAACCACCCGCTCAAGCACCTTGCCCAGGAAAAGGATATTAGCCACCGGCCTGTAGTTGTTAACATCCTCCGGGTCCAGGTTAGGCTTCTTCAGGAGTGGTCTAATTACCGCCTCTTTTAAAGAGGCCGGCACCACTCCCTCTCTCAAGGAGGCATTTACAACCTCCTGGACCCAGCCAGCGATCCCCTCCTTATTTGATGTTATGAGCCATGAGGGGCAAGGGGCAAGCACACAGGTGGTCGACTGGACTTGGCCAAGCACCTTGTCCACATCCTCGGGCCTCACTAACTGAAACTCATCCAATAAAACTGAACTGGACAGTGCTCTGAACTAGTGGAGCTGCATTAAGTGTGGTGTCCAATTCATGACAAATCTGAACGATTTTATCTTCAAAGTGCCGTGCAAACTTGTCACAGCGTGCTACAGAGGGTTCAACTATCTCACGCCCTGGCCCAGAGTGTAACAGGCCATGAACCTCCCGGAAAAGCTCTGCCGGATGACACTGAGAAGATGCAATGCTGGTGTAAAAGAACTGTCTCTTTACCACCCTCACCGTCACAGAGTAGGCTCGACAGTGAGCTCTAACCCGTGTTCGATCAGACCCAGCACGAGTTTTCCTCCACCTGCGTTCTAGCCGTCTCCCCTCTTGCTTCATTGCCCTCAGCTCAGGTGTATACCAAGGAACTGACCGGGCTCTGCTCAGTGGGAGAGGGCGCTTGGGCGCGATCGTGTCAACCACCCGAGTCATCTCTGCATTCCACAGTGCGACCTCTGCATTCGACAGGAGCAGGAAAATCCCCCAGAGCCCTCTGGAATCCATCG
Source organism: Elgaria multicarinata webbii (assembly GCF_023053635.1). NCBI lineage: Eukaryota > Metazoa > Chordata > Lepidosauria > Squamata > Anguidae > Elgaria > Elgaria multicarinata. The sequence continues at coordinate 43,239,756 of NC_086177.1, read as the reverse complement.
GAGTCCATTAGCCTCCGGGGGCAGACCATTTTAATAGGCCTCCCACCCTTGCAGAGGGGAAAGGCCACCGAGAGTCTAAACCTCAATAGGAAATGATCTGACCATGACAAGGGGGTGGATGTTAGTTCCCCCACTTCCAGATCACCATCCTCCTGTCCAATTGAGAAAACCAGATCAAACATGTGTCCTTTTACATGCGTTGGGCCAGTGACATGTTGAGACAGCCCCATGGTTGTCATGGCAGCCATGAAGTCCTGAGCCGCTCCTGATACAGCAGCCTTGGCATGGAAGTTGAGATCCCCCAGAACCACCATCCTGGGCGTTCTCAACACCAGGTCCGAGACAACCTCCGTCAGCTCAGGCAGGGAGACTATTGGGCAGCGGGGTGGACGGTACACCAGCAGAATCCCTAATCTGTCTCAAGTACCCAACACAAAGTACAAACACTCAAGATCAGCACTCGAATGAACAAGAGATTGTATTTCTATAGACCACAGCAATCCCCCCTCCCCGACCCTCGAGTCGGTGCTGGTGCTGCACCGAGTACCCAGGAGGTACCCAGATCTCAAATCTGGAGCAACATTGATCCAATTTCTATGCTTGTTCTTCATATAACAAAATGTCGAAAATGTTTGTTCACAAAGATATGTGGAACAAACGGGAACTAGATGTTTCAAAGCTTTTTCACCTAACTTTGTATAATCAGGAAAAACCTTCACCCACAATTGGTTCAGTCTACATTCTTTGAAAAATGATTTCAATGAACCATCACAAGTCACGCCAACAAGTGCATCTTGCTCTTCCGCAGATAGAGTTGTTAGTTGTACATCAATGTACATCCACATTCAAAAGGATTCTTTATCCATGAGTTTTCAGGATTAGGTGCAAGGAAGAAATCTCTGAAGCTAGTCGCTAAATCACGCAGGTGCACAGTGATGTTATATTTTACTTCTGGTAGGAATTCGTCGTCAGTGGACTCCAGAAATGAATGGTGAATATGTGAATGGTGCCATGGACCCCCTGGGTGGGTTACATGGACAACAGCTCTAGCAACAATCTTCTCCGTATTACACAGTGGGCAGTATCCAATTATAACATTCCGCTAGGGCTAATGACGTTATGCTAGCGGAAAGTAGTTTCCGGACCATGCGCAAGAGGAGAATCTAACTAAAGTTAGGTTTGTGCAAGCACAGTTCCACAACAGTTTGCACATTATATGGTTGATATAATATGGTTATATGGTTGATATAATACTGTTGATTGTGCATTACGTTTGCTCAAGTGTAATGCACAACTGCTTGCACAATGTAAAGATTCAGAGGAGCTGTGCTAGGACATCACAATACTTCATGTCAAAGACCCCTAACCTGGGCAGGATCTACACTACTGCTTTAAAGCGCTTTATAACAGTTATAAAGCGCTTTAACTGCTTTAAAGCGCTATAAAACTGTTATAAAGTGCTTTAAAGCAATAGTGTAGATCTGGCCCTGGAAGGCAGAATCCTCTGGGCCCCAGGAAAAGAAATACCTGGAATATCATGGAAGCTGTAATCAAAACAAACTCAGGCCAAACACATACATTACTGCAAAACCTCCTCCCTGTGTCTCATCAAGGAAGTGGTATAGCTAGATAATTTTCGACCCTGGACTTACTGGGCATATGGGGGCTTCCTTTAGATGGCCATATTGATACTTCAGTTTTGAAACACACAATTGACATTTCTATTATCTTCCCTCCTCCACTGCCATCCCATGCTTTACAACTGCTTCTGCATTCCAGATATATTAGAACAACAACAAAACTGGATGTCAAGGGAGATAAAAATAATAATAACACTCATATTTAAGCCAGAGCACTGACAGAAATAAAATGGAGCTTGCTTCTGTTGCTCTGATTCCCTCATCACCTGCCACTCCTTGACTGATCATTTGGGGGAGGGCTGCATGGAGTGCAGGGTCCAGGACTTTGAACCCTGGACTTTGGCCTCAGGGACGTCCAGGCCAAGCTTCACCACTGGGTCAAGGCTCCAAGGTGCAGTTTTAACATAACAAGTGATTGATCTTCATTTCAAGAAGTTATATGGACCTTATTTCAGTTTTATTTACCTTTGTTTGTAATTGCAATATGTGCATATATTCATATTACAATACTTTTGAACCATAATGTGGACTGTATTATTGTTCCCTGGGTGTTTAGATTCATTACATTCATTTCTGAGGATTAGTTAAGCTGCATTGGCCTAGTACTGATAGCAGGAGAGACTTTGTACTCACTCAGACCTCATTTCCTTCTGGAAATGTAAGCATGTGTTCATGTGTGTGCACATGCTCACATCAAAATTATATATATTTTTAGAAATAGGCATCACAGTTATATTTTTTTTTTAAATAGACCATGTATATGAAAAGAACAACACCATTGGATAATCTAAAGTAGCACACCATAGATAGCCTCCTAAGTTTAAAAGCAATGCAACATGGAACTTCAGGGACTAAAAAGCAACACAATGTTCCTTTGTGTCTACAAGTAGAGGCCAAATTGTCCCTAAGTGCAACATGGACCTATTCATAGAATCATAGAATCATAGAATAGCAGAGTTGGAAGGGGCCTACAAGGCCATCGAGTCCAACCCCTGCTCAATGCAGGAATCCATCCTAAAGCATCCCTGACAGATGGTTGTCCAGCTGCCTCTTGAATGCCTTTAGTGTGGGAGAGCCCACAACCTCCCTAGGTAACTGATTCCATTGTCGTACTGCTCTAACAGTCAGGAAGTTTTTCCTGATGTCCAGCCGGAATCTAGCTTCCTTTAACTTGAGCCCGTTATTCCGTGTCCTGCACTCTGGGAGGATCGAGAAGAGCTCCTGGCCCTCCTCTGTGTGACAACCTTTTCAGTATTTGAAGAGTGCTATCATGTCTCCCCTCAATCTTCCCTTCTCCAGGCTAATCATGCCCAGTTCTTTCAGTCACTCTTCATAGGGCTTTGTTTCCAGATCCCTGATCATCCTGGTTGCCCTTGTCTAAACATGCTCCAGCTTGTCTGCGTCCTTCTTGAATTGTGGAGCCCAGAACTGGACGCAATACTCTAGATGAGGCCTAACCAGGGCCGAATAGAGAGGAACCAGTACCTCACGTGATTTGGAAGCTATACTTCTATTAACGCAGCGCAAAATAACATTTGCCTTTCTTGCAGCCATATCGCACTGTTGGCTCATATTCAGCTTGCAATCTACAACAATTCCAAGATCCTTCTCATTTATAGTATTGCTGAGCCAAGTATCCCCCATCTTGTAACTGTGCATTTGGTTTCTATTTCCTAAATGTAGAACTTGGCATTTATCCCTATTAAATTTCATTCTGTTGTTTTCAGCCCAGCACTCTAGCCTATCAAGATCACTTTGAAGTTTGTTTCTGTCTTCCAGGGTATTAGCTATCCCACCCAATTTGGTGTCATCTGCAAATTTGATCAGCGTTCCCTGCACCTCCTCATCCAGATCATTAATAAAAATGTTGAAGAGCACTGGGCCCAGGACTGAGCCCTGTGGTACCCCACTCGTTGCCTCTCCCCAGTTTGAAAAGGTTCCATTGATAAGTACTCTTTGAGTCCGATTCTGTAGCCAACTGTGAATCCACCTAATAGTTGTTCCATCTAGCCCACTTTTAGCTAGTTTGTTAATCAGAATATCATGGGGCACTTTGTCAAAAGCTTTGCTGAAGTCAAGACATATGACGTCCACAGCATTCCCACAGTCCACAAGGGAGGTTATCCTATCAAAACATGAGATCAAATTAGTCTGACAGGATTTGTTCCTGACAAATCCATGTTGGCTTCTCGTAATCACTGCATTGATTTCAAGGTGTTTACAGATTGACTTCTTTATAATCTGCTCCAGAATTTTCCCAGGGATGGATGTCAGACTGACTGGTCTGTAGTTCCCAGGTTCCTCCTTTTTGCCCTTTTTGAAGATAGGGACAACGTTAGCCCTCCTCCAGTCGTCCGGCACCTCACCCGTCTTCCATGATTTTGCAAAGATAATAGACAAAGGTTCTGAGAGTTCTTCCGTTAGCTCCTTCATTACTCTAGGATGCAGTTCATCAAGCCCTGGAGATTTGAACTCATTCAAGGAAATTAGGTGTTCTTTGACCATTTGTTTATCAATCTCAAACTGTAATCCTGCACCCTCAACTTCTGCTTCACTTTTTCCAGGGGGGTCATAGACCAGCTTTTGGGAGAAGACTGAGGCAAAGTAGGAATTCTTAGGATGATCACTGATGCATCATCAAGAAAGAGGATATACACCCCACCGCCAAAGAAGAGGACAAAGGAGAATAGAGTTGCATGCAATTTGCATGCGCTAATGTATATGGATAGATGCAAATTTGAAAATAATTACTATGACTTAAAACAGAAATATAATGCATCTCACCAAAGTGGGAAGGCGCCCAGGTGACCTGCTGGGTCTGCTGCTGGGCAACTTTAAGGTCTCTTAGCTCTCCCTCTTTATGGTTCTTTGACTTTAAACCTGGCCCTTCAAATAGAGGATGCTTTCAAACAATGGTCTGTCCTCTGAAAAGTGGGACACATGTCCATCATACCTATTCTTCATAGGAATGAATGGCAAACACTCACATAGGGGCTAAACTAAAGTAGACATGAAGATAAATATGTTGGCCTAAATCACACTTGCCTTTACCATTTCTGATCCCACCCTACTGAAAATTGTGTAATTTATACTTACTGGCGTTCCCCACCTCGGCAGGTAAGAAATAAAATTATTATTATTATTATTATTATTATTATTATTATATTATTATTTATTTTCAATATTTCTATGCCCTCTTTCAGGGCAAGCTTTCTGAGTGAGGCTCACGTGCATGAAATAAACATCAAAAATACAACTAAAATAATATCCTTATAATTACAAAACTAAAACAGGAATTGAAAATACTTTACAGGCCAACACAACAAATCAGATAAAACAAATGCAACAATTTAAAATAGAAGCAGCAATAGTTTAAATGATTAAAATACCTAGCTCAACATTTTAACTAAAAGCAGATAAAGGCCACATTCGGATGCCACGATAGTAAACAATGGGTTAATAGTCAGCTCATAGTTGGTTATTTTGTGAGTACTCCCCACACGATAGAGAATTAACCAAACTTGAGTTAGTTATAAGCAACAGTTAGTGGATTATTAATCCACAGTTTATTGACTAACTCATCCCACGCCCACCCTCCTCCTCTCAGTCCTCCCACTTTTATCCCATCATCCCTTGCTGCTGAAATAGAGTTCTGCCAGCTCAAGTAGAGCGGCCACTTTGACCACTCTTGCCTAATGACTCTGTAGCCAACAAAAATAACCACTGTGGATTAAAAAAATCCCGCCACACAATGTGATAACCCATGGTGGATTAAATAACCAACCATGGATTATTTAACCCATCATGGGTTATCATATCATCTAAACCCAGTCAAAAACAAAAGTGGTTTCAGAGTCTGTTTAAAAGCTGGTAAAGATGTACTCAAACATAATATATCCCTTGGGAGAGAGCTGAATTTGCCACTGGGAGCTCAATTCTGTTTCCATACAAAGTGTGAGCTCCCTGTGCCTTGTTTTCTTCCAAAATTGACATATTTTTCTGCCACTTCCATAACAGCAAAGTGAGGTGCAAAAACAGCCATGGGGACAACATGCGGCCCATATATTGCCCATACCTGATTAGATGTTGAAAAGCATGGTGTGTGTGTGTGTGTCAAAATGGAACCCTGCGAGATAGGCCATGAGATAGAATAGAAAGCACCACATTCAGCATCCATTCCCTCAACAATGAAGAAAACCACTGCATGCTTTCCAGACCTCTTTTGGCAAACGGCTCAGAAGGTATCAAAAGCCAGGAAAACCAGCACGGTTGTATTCCCCTCCAACCATGGCCCAGTGCATTTAATCCACCATGGTGACTGAGGCTATTCCCATTGCTAAACCATGTCTGAAGCCAGATTGGAATCTATCCCAATAATCAGTATAATCCAAACTGTTTACAGCTGAGAAGTCATCATCCTCACCAATATTTTGCTCAGAAATCGAACAATTAACACTGGAATTGGGTGTAAACTTTAAAGCTGGTTAGCCATTTTCTTTTCTGCTGCTCACTGTTTAGAAAGTCATACCTGGGATGTGGAATAATTACTTTGCTAATATGTCTGGTTTCTATGACAAGGAGTTATTCGGTAGTCTATTCCTGCTGAGCAGTTCACACATGTTTATTCATCAAATTTGTATGCCATCAAGCTGGCAGATGCCCTTGGTTTACAATAATAAACAATAGGGATGTGTGCTCTGCACTGAAAATCAAGGGGTCCAATGGACCTCCAAAATCACGGTGAGGTTAGGAGGCGGTTTTAAAGCCATCCGGAAAACAGTAGTGCGGTTAGGAGACTGTTCAGAGCCCCAAATGGATCCGTAGGTATCCGAAGGTTTTTTAGGCGACATGAGGGCTTGTTTCATGTTGATGGACAACTAACTGAACACTTCCATATTAGGAAGATGGTGAGAGGGGATAGTTTTGAGGTTGACATCTGTGGCTAACCAATAGCCCCTGTCTCCTCCCTGTCCCCCTCCAATCTCGTTGCTTAGGGGGAGGGATTTCAAATGATAAAATCAATTTGTTCTTGTCCTAGAATTCATTCCTCGTGAAGTGTTTGGAAGAAAGGAGGAGAGATTCTGAGAGAAAGAGAGCGAGCTCTCAGTTTGTTAGCTGTGCTTACACTGACTCCTTCATTTCTAGCAGCTCGGCTCCTGCTTCCTTTTTTTTTTTTTTTTGCTGGGTTGCTTTTTGCTCTGTGTGTCTGTCTGCCTTTATTTATTATTATTTATTTATATAGCACCATTGTTTCTTGTAGTACCACCCCATGCTTGCCTGTTATTGAGTGTGTGTGTGTGTGTGTGTGTGTTCTTGTTACTTGAATCCTTTATCTTTCCAACGTTTCTTTAAATCCCAGCCTGTCTATCTCAGTCAGTGTTTGTTCACCCCGTCCCACAATCCCACTTTGTTGGTGAGTGTGTCTGGGGGGAGGGGAGGGGAGGGGAGGGAATGGTTTGATGGGGAATGTTTTTTAAAAAGATTCATAAAAATCAAGGGATGAATGGGAACTGCTTTAAACTTGGCATGGCTAAAGGCCTACTTAAGAGCAACCAGGGTGCCAAGTTTCATCTCTTTAACTTTAAAAATGATGGAGATGTATGCATTTTTGTTAATTCCCATTGACGATAATAGCGGTTCTCCAAAAAGAGAGCAGTTTTCCAATGAGTAATCCAGTGGTGCAGAGAGACGGACCACCCTCTGAAAATCAGAGTAAACCCCCTCAATGGAGTTCCACCCCAAATTCTGGGGAGGAGCAGACCCGCTCTGCCCACGCCTAATAAAAATACAACAGCAACAGCAATAGATACAACAATAAAAAGATCAACATATTAAAATGTTGAAGCATTAAAAATATTGAAGAGCCATCAGTAAAGATAATCATCAGAGCAACAGACTAAAGATTAAATGCTTGTTAGAAGAGGAAGATCTTAACCTGGCATCTAAAAGTATACAGTAAAGAGCAGCAGTGTTGCACTTAGCATCGCAATGAGCAGCAGCAGAGGAGAGAAGATACCAGTCCTGCTACCTTTGGTTAACAACCAGATTAACAGCAGCAAGTTGTGGCATTTTATCTCTTTCTTCTTCTTTTTTTTACTATTTGTATTTTTAAATATATGCCTGGGGAGCTCAGGGGGGCAAGGGGGTGCTCACACAGCTGTGGTCACGGGTAAGGGGAGGTATGGCGATGGGGGAATGACAGGCCAGATGAGGAGAAGAGGGGCTAGATTTCTTACAGCTATCCTCTCTTCTGGTTTTTCCCCCAACCAAATGGTTCCTGGCAGCCTTACCAGCTTGCCCTTGGGTTTGGTTGTGCTTCTGCTGAACGCCAGGTCAGTCCAAAATAAAACCTCCCTCATCCATGATTTGTTTATGGATGAGGTGGCTGACGTGGTATGTATCACGGAGACCTGGGTGGGTGAACTGGGAGGGGTTACTCTCACCCAGCTTTGCCCTCCTGGGTATTGGGTGCAGCACCAGTACCGACTTGAGGGCTGGGGAGGGGGGGGGTTTGCCGTGGTCTATAGAAATACAATCTCCCTCTCTAGGCTTCCTGTTCAGTCGAGTGCTGGTTTGGTGTTTGTACTTTGTGTTGGGTACTTGAGAGAGATTAGGGATTCTGCTGGTGTACCATCCATCCCGCTGCCCAACAGTCCCCTGCCTGAGGTGACGGAGGTTGTCTCGGATCTGGTGTTGAGGACCCCCAGGATGATGGCTCTGGGGGATCTCAACTTCCATGCTGAAGCTCCTGTATCCGGGGCGGCTCAGGACTTCATAGCTGCCATGACAACCATGGGGCTGTCACATGTCTTCAACCCAACACATGCAAAGGGACACACACTTGACTTGGTTTTCTCGACTGGGCAGGAGGATGGTGATCTGAAAGTGGGGGAACTAACATCTACCCCCTTGTCATGGTCAGATCACTTCCTATTGAGGTTTAGACTTTCGGCAGCCTTTCCCCTCTGCAAGGGTGGGTGGGTGCCTATTAAAATGGTCCACCCCCAGAGGCTAATGGACTCCGATGGATTCCAGAGGGCTCTGGGGGATTTTCCTGCTGGTATGGCCAGTGCGCCTGTTGAAGCCCAGGTTGCTCTATGGAATGAAGAGATGACTTGGGCGGTTGACACGATCGCGCCCAAGCGCCCTCTCCCTCTGAACAGAGCCCGGTCAGCTCCTTGGTATACACCTGAGCTGAGGGCAATGAAGCAAGAGGGGAGACGGCTAGAACGCAGGTGGAGGAAAACTCGTGCTGAGTCTGATCGAACACAGGTTAGAGCTCACTATCGAGCCTATTCTGTGGCAGTGAGGGTGGCAAAGAGACAGTTCTTTTCCACCAGCATCTTCTCAGTGTCATCCAGTGGAGCTCTTCCATGAGGTTCGTGGCCTGTTACACTCTGGGCCAGGGTGAGAGATTGTGGAACCCTCGGTAGCACGCTATGTGACAAATTTGCACGGCACTTTGAAGATAAAGTCGCTCAGATTCATCATGAATTGGACACCACACTTAATGCAGCTCCACTAGTAGAGGCGTTCAGAGCGCCGTCCGGTTCAGTTTTCTTGGATGAGTTTCAGTTAGTGAGGCCCGAGGATGTGGACAAGGTGCTTGGCCAAGTCCGGTCGATCACCTGTGTGCTTGCCCCTTGCCCCTCATGGCTCATTACATCAAATAAGGAGGGGATCGCCGGCTGGGTCCAAGAGGTTGTAAATGCCTCCTTGAGAGAGGGAGTGGTGCCGGCCTCTTTAAAAGAGGCGGTAATTTGACCACTCCTGAAGAAGCCTAACCTGGACCCAAAGGCTGTTAACAACTACAGGCCGGTGGCTAATATCCCTTTCCTGGGCAAGGTGCTTGAGCGGGTGGTTGCAGGACAACTCCAGGCACTCTTGAATGAAACGGATTATCTAGATCCATTTCAATCGGGTTTCAGGCCTGGTTTTGGAATGGAAACTGCCTTGGTCGCCCTGTGGGATGACCTCTGTCGGGAGAAAGATGGGCGAGTGTGACCCTGTTGGTTCTCCTGGGCCTCTCAGTGGCTTTCGATACCATCGACCATGGTATCCTTCTGGATAGATTGTCTGAGCTGGGAGTTGGAGGTACTGCGTTGCAGTGGTTCCGCTCCTACTTGGATGGCCGATTCCAGAAGGTGATGCTGGGGGATTATTGCTCTGTGCCGTGGCTCCTAAACCATGGGGTTCCACAGGGCTCTATGTTATCCCATATGCTGTTTAACATATACATGAAGCCGCTGGGGGAGGTTATCCGGAGATATGGACTGAAGTGTAATCAATATGCGGATGATACCCAGCTCTACCTTTCCTTTTCATCAAACCCAGGTGAGGCAGTGGCTGTTCTGAACCAGTGCCAGGGCACAGTAATGAACTGGATGAGGGCTAATAAACTGAGACTCAATCCAGACAAGACGGAGGTACTGTTAGCAGGTGGTTAATTTGTCCGGCGAGGTGATGTTTCCCCTGTCCTGAATGGGGTTGCACTCTCCCTAAAGGATCGGGTCCGTAGATTAGGGGTGCTCTTGGATTCAGAACTGTCACTTGAGGCACAGGTGAACTCTGTGGCAAAGAGCACCTTTTATCAGCTTAGGCTGATATGCCAACTGCGCCTTATCTGGACAGAGATAGCCTAGCTATAGTTATTCATGCTGTGATAACCTCTCGTTTGGATTACTGCAATGGGGCTGCCTTTGAAAACGGTCCGGAAACTTCAGCTGGTACAAAACAGGGCAGCACGGTTAGTAACAGGGACTGTCTGACGAGACCACATCACGCCAGTCCTTTTCCAGCTTCATTGGCTGAGAGTCCAGCTACAGGCCCGATTCAAAGTGCTGGTATTAACATTTAAAGCCCTAAACGGCTTGGGGCCAGGCTATCTGAAGGAACGCCTCCTCCCATATGTACCTGCCCAGACCCTAAGGTCAACCTCAGGGGTCCTTCTCCGCGAGCCCCTGCCAAAGGAAGTGAGGCAGGTGGCTACCAGGAGGAGGGCCTTCTCTGCTGTGGCACCCCGGCTGTGGAATGAGCTCCCTAATGAGGTTCGCTTGGCACTTACATTATATGCTTTTAGACGCCAGGTGAAGACCTTTTTATTCTCCCAGCATTTTAACTGTCTATAAATAAATTTTAACTTGGTGGTTTAAGTTTGTAATTTTGCATTGCTGCTGTTTTTATCTGGTTGAGCTTTTATATTGTATTTTATATTATGGTTTTATACTGTTGTTTTATACTTTGAATATTTTAAATTTTTGTGAACCGCCCAGAGAGCTCCGGCTATTGGGCGGTATAGAAATGTAATTAATAAATAAGTAATAAAATAAATACTAGGCAGATCTCCCTGGGAATGGCAATCCAGAGATGGGAGGGGCACTACAGTCAAGGCTCCTTCCCTGGTATGCACATGTCACACCATTGTGGGACACAGCATCCAGAAAACAGCCTTTGAAGATGATCTTAGCAATTGGTGATGTGGGGGTTTCCCACACTTCTTTTTGCTGCATTTTGTATAGCTCAAATAGCTACGCTCTCTGAGGTGGATAGAAGCATCCTGGGAAAGTGAAGGGTGGACACTACACTTGCGATGTTCTTGTGAAGAAGCAATTGAAGTGTAAGAATATTACTCTTTAAAAGAGGCATGTGTTTTTCTGTTCTTTCCTCACGTTTAAGTATAGGAATAAACAAGTGTTAGGGACTTTCACCACAACAATTAGACTGAAGTAATTCACACATTTCAGACATTCTCTCCATGGTAAGTGAACACACATGGAAGAAGCTGCACACATTGGAAGTCAAGGTCCAATTTTAGCCTTCAAATGAATGTGCATGGGTCAGGGACCCATTTGTCCCCCGTCCCCCCACACAGGGTAATGTATGAAGCAGCCAGCAGCTGTTCACACAGATGCCAGGTTTCAATCCAGAGGATATTCATATACTTTTACATATCCCTCTGTAGATTGTATGCTTCCATAAACCCATATCAATGCAGAATGAACACATGATGTATTTATTCTAGTGACCAGATACAAAAGAGAGCAGTGCTCCTGCAGCTTTAACTGTTTTGATGAGGAAGGAATTTCACCAGGTGACTGCATGCATACAAAGGACACCTGCTGAAATTCCATTTTCTAAGCAACTGTTCAAGATATAGGAGCCCTGACCTCCTTTGCATATGGTCACCCTAACCAGGTTGAAATCTGTGATATGAAATCCCAAAGACAATATTAACAGAAATGTTGATAAGATTTGACTGTGTAGCATAACTAGTTGTTGCCACTATAAAAAGTTCCCTGTTTTTTCAGCAGCACAATAAAACAGCTAATATATAGCAAATCTGATTTTAATTGCAGAGGTTTGTTTAATTACGGAGTAACCTTGTGGTCCCTTATTATTTCTGAAAGTGACTTTTCTCATAAAAGTGAGTATTTAATCAGACACTCTATATTTGTTATCAATAACAGTAAGTGGTATCTTTTGCCTCATTCCTCTGTCCTTGTAATTTAAATATCCTGTTGTGTAAGTATAAGGACAGGAAGTGAGTTATACAAAACCTTAGAATAACAGTATTAAGTTTCAAGTAAGCAGATGTGCTCTGTATGGGTTTTTCCTTTCAGAGGTAGCACACATTTTTCTAAATGCTTCAAATGACTATCTTTTCTGTTAGGAAAATGTGTGTGTGTGTGTTTAATCGTTCAAAATAAGCATTGTCAGTAATGCACAAATACTTTCCAGATAATTACAAATTACATTGTCCCATAATGCCAGGTTTTAATTATTTAGCTTCATGCTTTATTTGCTCCATGAAACCAAAAACTCTCTTTCAGCAGACAGAGGCTGGGTGGCAGAAAAGGTTGTTTGATTTTTTTATTTTTTTTAAGAAAAAACCCTATACAGCTTTCCATTGGTTAGTGCTATTTTTATGCAAATCGACAGCTCTGTAAGAACAGAGTTGACAAAGATATTATTACATTTCATACACATCACAGTTGGTTTTCCCAATGCAACGGCAACTCAACAGTTTCCTTTAACAGTGATTACAATTTAGATTTCTACAGAGAATAAAAATTGACTCCTTTGAGAGGCAGAGAAACAAAAGCTGATGTGTGTCAGCTATACATTGCTTGTGTCTTCAAATGCTTTTGCCTTTGAAGGATTGTCTCTTCTTTTTATTTTGATTCAATAGTGACAATCAGGTTTTTTTAATGCATCAAAACACTTTTACAATTAAAATGACTAATTATTATTGCAAAGTATACACAACCCATTCCCTGCCATTGATGCTGGTAACAAAAGTGGAACACTATTTGTGAACCTATTTTCCTCTAATAAGATTATGGGTACGATTATCCTGTTCCCACTGTTCAGCCAAACCCTGCCAGTTTTGTCTGTGAATGCACAGAGGGGTGTGCGTAATTGCACATACAATGTTTAAATCCTTGCTTTACTGATAGAAATGAAGTTTTGTCAGAGATTTCAGCACAGCCAGAGTTTTACTTTCTTTCCATTCAGCCATCTGCATGCCAAGATGATTGTGAAACAGAACAGGAAATAAATATCATATGGGAGGTATTCAAAAACAACTTACATTGTGTTTGCTTGGACCACAGCAGTGCTAGATCTACACTAGTGCTTTTTATCAGTATTGGAATTGGACTGATAATTGTTGGGGCGCATGTTGTAGTCCATATACTGCTTTTCTAGTGTTATTTCCTGCTTTTTATTCTGTATCCAAAATACAGCAAAGTCAATAGGGCTGACCACAAAACATGCTGACCCACACTCCTTAGTTGAGTGTGGGTTGTTCTTGAACTGTGGGTTGTTTGTTAACATATCTGTATGCCTTCTTCTCTTGACAATTGCTATATGGAGTTTTTTGTTTGTTTGTTTTTGCATGGGCCAGGTCATCTCATGTCTTATCGAACCTTGTTGTCTGAACCCAGGACACTTTCTGCTGTGTGGCTTGTTAACCAATCTGAACATCCCAACAAACCATGGGTTCTCAAGGGGCCTTTCCACACCTCCCGGCCATCCGGAAGGGAAGGGGAGGATCTCATGATATTCTGCTCACGAGATCCTCCCACTGAATTCACACATGGCATGTGACATCCTGGGAGGAAGGAGGGATGATGCGCCCGCCATTTTTTTTTTTTAAAAAAAGTAGAGATGAGCACACTTGTCCTCCAACAAAACTAAGTTTTTAAAAAAATCCCAATTCCCCCCCTACCCACGAAGGGCATGGAGTGCCTGAAGAGCTCCTTGCCCCATGGTCGTTTCCTGCCTCGAGTTTACTCGCAAGGAGGTGGGACAAAGCAGGGGCAGGTGGCCACATACCTCCTGTGGTCCCGGGACAATCATGAGACAGCAGGAAAAATCATGTTTTCCCAGGGTTTATATATCTCTGGGAAAACCCATGCTTGTCTCCTCATTCCCCCGGAAATCCCTGGATACACCGGGACTTGGCCGTGAACAGGCTGGACTATCGGGCTGGTGTAGAAATGGCCAAGGTGGCTTATTCAAGAAAAATAAGCCACACATGGTTGACAAGTCACACTGTGGAAAATGTCCTAGGTTCAGACACCATCCTAACCCATGAGATGTAGATTGGCCCAGTGCTAAAAGCAAAACAAAAACACCCATCCACATAGCAATTGTCAAGAGAAGAAGGCATACAGATATACACACTCTCGCACAAGCATTCACGCATACACATTAATATGTGCATTCATACAAGCTTCTTCCTGAAGATCAATGCTGTGGGGCGAAGGCTTTAACCTTGCCCCACAACAGGTGATATTCAGTAGAGTTCCCACCCATGGCTTAGGATATGGGATGAGAAGAGGCAAGCTCATCAACTCCCCCCAGTAATGTAAACATTCAATGCGCCCTGGCCCCGGATATAAGCTACAAAAGGAGAGTAAACTTCTTAGCTGCACAAAAATATAATTTATTTATTTGGCAAAGGCGTTTCAGTTAAGATCTCTGTCAGGGCATGAAACATTCTGTATTCTCTAAGTACTCTACTGCAAAGTGATATGCATGAATTCTATGTGCATATCTAGTTCACGTATCTTCCCATAATGACGGTGCACAAATAACCATTTGGTGCAATATTAAATATGAATAAGGTACATAACCAGACGGGTGGCAATTACTCCCCTTGGATGCAAGTCCTAAGGAGTACAACAGAATGAATGTATCTAGAACCGCAGCTTTGAACGGATTTCACAGCTAACCTTACGTTAAGCTTAAGTACAATATCTCCCTTATTTGGTTTTACATGTTGTTAGGTGTTCTTTACCGCCCACTGCCCCCACTCCCACCCCCACCCCCACATAGCATTACTAGATTCCAGCTTTAAAGCCCTAATGAGCTTAGATAAAAGACAGCAGGGTGTCCTGTCACAAAAAGCACCACTTTGTTTGGGGGAAAAGATATTGAGAAAAATGTGCTTGGGATATATTTATTTTGTCTGCTGACTTTCATAAAAGGTTTATAAAATAGTCACCTCGCCTATGAGTTTACCTCAGAGTCTCCTGAAAAAAACATTCTGAAAACGATATTTCACCACTTAGCTCAATATGTATGCAGCTAACAGTTTTTCAAGCACTGGGCCAGTGTGTGTGTGTATGTGTGTGTGTAGTGGGGAGGGATCAATGGAAGTTTAAAATACATTTTCCTCAGCATGCTTAATTGCATGCCCCCACCCCTGCACCCAAGTCTTCTATGAGATACATTTCCTGTTTTGCAGGAATCTGTCGTACTTTTCACGTCCCTCATCTTTGATTTAGCTGTGAATTGATGCAGTATCACATTTAACAGCCTTTGGGGTTTGCTGTGCAAACTGTCCTGTTGCCTATTCACAGAACCTTATAATGGGACTTAACTCGAGTTTATCCATGGAACTGTCAGACTCTCTGGGAAATAATAGCTGTTGACAATTGTGCAGTAAAAATACGGGATTAATGACCAGCTTTTAATGTGCAAATCAGGTATTCAGCATTCTCCACACCCATCATTTAAGACAAATTAAATAACAGAACAGGTAAGCCTAGGTTGATTCTTCAGTCCAAAACAGCTTGATTGACTGAGTCCGACCTAGTGCTAGGCCCAAAATTTCTTCCACGTTTCTTTCAACTATTCTCATTCAATTTCATAGAAAGGAAATTGTTTTCAAAAAGAAATTCAAAAGAGAAGAAAATTTCAGAGAAATTATTACGAGGTGGCCGAGGAATGTTTGTGAGTGACCTGTCTTCCATTGTATATCCGTCTCTCTAGCAAGCTGTAGCCTCCTTGATTTCCTGCACTTCAATTAAAGTCCAGGGGAAGGCATCAAGAGGTAAATCTTCCCATCGGGCTTTTTCAGATCAGGAAGCACAGGCAACCTGGGAGGCTGCAGAGCAATGGAGAGATGGATAATAGAAAGATAAAACAACCCAGCACCCTTGGCTACTTTGCAGTGATTAGGAAAGCTCAAAAACACCACCAAAATAAATGCAAAATAAATTACAAAACTCCATGAGAAGGAAGTAGAAAACTGAAGCCCTTTTCAAGGGAGAAGAAAACTTTCAGGAAACTGGGGGGCAAATTTTGGCACAGTGCTAACTTCACCTCTTCCCTGGAGCTGGACACAATACTGCTCCCCTCACACCTGCATTGTGGAGGATGCAAAATGGCAGGGGATAGGCTACCAACACAGCTGATGCTGTTGCCACTTGCCACAAAAACTAAAACAAAACCCTTAGGAAAAAAGAAAGAAGCTGTGCTACAACTTCTGAACTTTACCTGTGAGACTCTGTTGAAGAATTTCCTTTTCTCGAAATTTGGCAAGATTGTCCTCCCATTGTCTCTGCCCACAAATAGGATGGAGAATTTTGAGAGACCATTGTGCACAGCTCTAGTCAGAACTGTCGCTAGATTTAACTATTCCTCTCTCCTTCCCATCTTTTATTAATATTATTGAAGATATTTATTTATTTTCTTTCATTTCTTTTATTACCCATTTGATAAATTCACAAATGGTATGCACCATCCCACACCGCCTCCTGTCTTCCTTCAGCAAATGAAATAACTGGGGGTTTCCTGGATCAAGGCCACATCATGTCGACCTGGTTATGCAGGTCAGCTTGGTTAACCCTTCTGGTTCTCCATGTTTGGAACCAATATATTGCAATTACCCAAATCTGGAGGCCAACAGGGCTGGAACCAAAGCGAGGCAAAGTGCTTCAGACTGATTCAGACCCTCAGCGGACACCCACGAAAGCCATCTGTTTGGCCCATTCAATGTCCAAATAATTCTGACATCTGAATCTCACTCCAGATCCAGAGCCGGTCGAATGGGGCCAATTTGGAAGCTGTGCACAGCCCCAGTTTTCACTAGATTTTCAAGTAAGTGTTTAAAAAAATATATTTATGATTATGTTGAATATTTTAAGTTCTAGCATCCATACAAATGAAAAATATTCATTCGACATCTGACCTGTTACAAGCCACTCTGATTTTAGCCCCTGGTTTGGTGGCTGCCCTCAAACCACCGTAATGAGTTGTCATTGGGTTGGACATCACTCCACAAACCCTGGTTTGGCATTATACTTGAATTCAGCTCTTGTGTCAGTGCACTTTAAAATGTACTTGTGAGTTGCATGAACCCCCCTCCACAGTGCCAACTATCAGCTGTATGCAGCTGTTTCACAATGGGATCTTGGTGTGTTTTGCCCAAACATACTTCTATTTTGCTCCCTAGAAACTTCAGATCTCTGAACTCTTTTGCAATTGCACAATCTCACTGATCCAAAGATCCACCTCTTGGGCCAAGGCCAAATGGGCCATCTGCCTTGGGCAGCAGAGACTGAGAGGCAGGGAACTGCAGCAACAGCAAGGTGCTGGGAGGATAGAACTGTGTATACCATGCAACCTGCTCTGTATTAAAATTGTCATGTAGTTTAAATGTTTTAATATTGGAGCGTATTTAAAAATTTTTTTAACTTTTGCATATTTCTATTTATGGGTTTTAACTGTATATGTTTTAAATTTTGTAACGCCGCCTTGAGGCCCAGCCTTGGACTACAGGTAGGATACAAATAAATAAAATAATAATAATACATAGGCTAGCCTGCTGCCCTCAGGTGGGGTTGAAGATGCTTCCCCATGGTTGAAGTAAAATCCAGTTGTTAATCTGGTAAGCTTTTGTATGCAGACAAGATGGTGGCCTCTCCCATTCTATCACCTCAGGTAGAAAAAAAGGCCTTGGTGCAGCCCTGTCTTGGTTCATTTAGTCTTTCCTGTGCAAAGGAGGCCCTTCTGTAGCCAGCCAAGAGGTACAGGCTCTTAATTCGATGTGCAGTTTGGCTTTAATATTAAATACAGAAATAAACACAGGCATTGTGTGTGCTTAAATGGTCTCCAATACTACAAAATGATCAGGATCCCATATTTAATACAAACGAAAGAAGGGCAATTTCTGTTATAATAGCTCAACTTCATGTTTTTATTAAAAGTTTAATAATGGGCCTGAGCGAATAGGTTTGAAAAATTATATGGTAATTTTCAGCTGTTGTAGAATTCCATTAAAAACTTGCTTATGTATACAGAATTAGGCTATTTGTTCAAGAGAGGTTCTGTACATGTATAACTGGAAAATGGATTTTATACTACAGTGTTAAATAGCGCAATGCATTTTGCAATGGTGGGTAACCCCCAGGAAGAGGATGGTGTTTGAAGAACAGATAATTGTGAGAAATATGAGATTCCAACATACGTACATGTGAAGAAAGATGGTACGACTGAGCAGAAGCAGGGAAGTAATTATGAAGGTAGCATACTCTGTGCATGCACAGACACAAGCTAGCATTCTCCAAAATGTTCCAGTTTGTATCCTTTATTCATCCTAATTCCCAATTAGCATTTCTGAGGATAACGAGCAAAATGTACATAGGAAGTTGCTTTTATACTGAGTCAGACCATCCAGCTCAATATTGGCTACACCAGCACTACATCAGTGCTCTTCAGGCTACATGCGCCCCCTGGAGGCCTCCTGTGCATGCTCCATGCCCCCACTAAATTCCTCCCCACCCCCCGCTCCCTAGTTGATCGGCACCACTGCTTCTGCACTGCTAATGGTGCAGCAATTCCAGTCTGGGGCACTGGGAAGGGGAGGAAACTCAAAACCTCCTCCACCTCCCAGTAACCCAGACTGGAATTGCTGCTTCCATGCTGTTAATGGCAGTGCAAAAGCAAATGCCCAAAATGGCTTTTGGGTGATGGGTGGTGGGGGTGGGGGTGGGGGTGGAGGAGGCTTTAGCTTCTCTCTCCTTCAGCCACCCCCGAAGCACTCTCCCCTGCCCCAACCCCAGGGACTGTGTATAGATATAGTGTGCATCATATATGCACACAGGTGCAACCACCCCCAAAGGCCAAAAAGGTTGTGCACCCCTGGTCTACATCATGGGTAGCAAACCCACAGCCTCACCCCTCATCGTTTGCCCCACACTCCAAAGCTAAGTGCCTGTGGCTTGTACTGGGCAGCCTGCTGAGATTATATGAGACTTTTTTTCAGTCTCTGAATGTGCATAAACGGTAGTGTGTTTGTATGTGTGAGTAGAATGTGTATTGTGTGAGTGGATAAGTTTAATCTCTGGTAAATAAAATATGTAATTCATAATTGGGTCCCTCTGAAATAAGGGTATGAAATATTATTTAGTGCATTGCTGCTTTGTAATTGAAAAATCTTTATAGTAGCTATGATTTATTAATTTATTTTTAGTGTAAGTGATAGTACAGGTGTAAAGAAGAAAAGTATTAGCCGGAAAAGAGGAAAAAGTAAACCAAAATGTGGTGATTGTGTTATGAAATACCCATTCTTACATTGTATATGTTTCCACATTCTCCAATGCTGAAGTTTAGATTGAAATCCTTGTTTTGAGGATTTACCATTTTGTTTGTTGGGGATTTGTTTGTTTTTTCTTACCTAAGCAAAGCACCACATACATTGATGATACAATACAAATAAAAAGTAGTTGGCAGCAAAAGAAAGAAATCCCCCTTTGGACTTTCAGACATTTAAAAACAACGTAGGTGCTGCTTTTTTTAACACTTCAAATCATCTGTATGGCAAGATTGTTGCAAATAGAGAACTTTTTTTACCCCAAATATTTCATTAGGATATGACTTGCTTTATACAAAATATCAACCATAAGAAATGTATATTCAGTTTTGTATTGAGCAAAACTACTTTGGGTTTCAAATTGCTGCCAATTTTACTAATACACTAGATAAAAGAAGAAATGGACTAATACTGTTGGAAATATTTCTGCTATTTCTAAAAATATAACGATTTCCCTGCATGGTATTATTCTGTGTGACTATAATGAGGACAGGAGAGGAAGTGTATTCCCCAGGAACTCCTTTATTTCTGGCTAAACCATTGATTATGTATTTTGGAGACCCTTCCAAGCAGTTCACCATTTAAAAAAACAACCCCAAAAAATCCAAATTAAACACAAAAATAGAAAGAAAATAAAAAACCACCCAGTATAATATCATACAAACAACAACAACAACAGAGGTTTAACACTTTTCAGGCCAATAACATAGCTGAAAGTGAACCAGAATACCTAGGTCTTTAAGGCACACTGAAAACTCACAGAAGATCTTTAAGGCGCACTGAAAACTCACAAAATGAGGGGGTTAATCACACATCTCCTGAGAAGACATCCTATAGGGATGAAGCCACCACTCAAGTGGCCTGCCTTTCTACACCCAGTGCAAATCACTGCAAAATTTTAAATGGCTCTGTGTTCTAGGTATCTCTGCCAAAAACATAAATGCTCCCTCCTGTGCCATAATGGGACTGTTTATCCATTTTATCATGTTATCAAGTTATTGGAAGGTATAAAAAATTAGCTACTTGTAACTCCAGTCCTTTTCTTCTCTGGCTTCTAAAATGGACTACCTGGTTATTTTAGCTGTCTACTCTATCTACTTATTTTAAACGTTCTATTCAATTCAAAATTTCCAGAGCAGTTTACAACAATGAATAAAAACACAATGGCTTGGATCCAGAAAAGTGCTGGCTGGAAGGGGGTCAGTGAAAAGTGACTTTTCCAGTCCCATTTCCCCCCAGCACCCTCCAAAAAATCCTCTTATGAGGAGCAAGGGACTCTCCGAATGGGGTGGGCTGTGGCAAAGAAGACTTAAGGAAAATGGGGATCCACTCATGAAGAGCTTTGGCTTTTTTTTTTTTTTTAATATTTTTATTTTCTACAATACTTAAACATACACCATTACAATTAAAGAAACAACATACTACATAAATGTTGAATAACATCAATATCATATCTATATAACATGATCAAACTTAACATATAAGTGCACCCCCCACCTCGGGCTCTCATTCCTGATTCCAAAATCTCATACTTTCTTCTGCTGGTGGTTTCCTACTACCCTTAGAAAACACAAATATTAGGAACTGTTTCCAGATTCCTTCAAAATCATTTGTTTTAGCTATACCTCTTCTGAATTTAATATTACAAGTCAAATTATCATTAATAGCTATGTCCCATACTTCTTTATACCATTCTTCAATACAATAATCCCCTTGAATCTTCCAGTTCCTAGCTACAATCAATCTTGCTGCAGTCAGCAAATTCGTTATCAATTCCTTAATTTCTTTTTTACATTTTAAATCTTCAAATAGTGACAGTAATGCAACTTTTGGTGTTCGTTCTATCTTCATTCCCACAATTTCTTCAATCTCCAAAAACACCATCTTCCACAATTTTTGAACATATTTGCATTCCCACCACATATGTAAATACGTTCCTTTTCCCCCACATCCTCTCCAACAATTTGCTGAGTGCTGATTATTTATCTTATTTAATCTAACCGGGGTTAGGCACCACCTCCATATAATTTTAAAGTAATTCTCTTTTATTCTTACTGACATATTTCTCAATGCTCTTTGTTTCCATAGTCCCTCCCAGCTCTGTTGTCCTATTTGTACATTCAAATCTGTCTCCCAAACCATTTTACCTGAACTATCCATCGACCCTTTCTCCAACAATATTCTATATATTTCACTCATTAACCCTTTTGACGCTGTTCTTTTTCCCTTATCATTTTCTTTTTTAACTATTAATTCCTCAAACTTCATCAATTCTCTACAATCTCCATTTTCTCTTACCCACTTTTTGGTCCACTGTTCTAATTGCCAATAATTTAACCAAGTTATTTTTTTATCTTTTAAAGCCTCTTCCAAATCCTCTCTTGTATTCATTTCTTTGGCTTTTGAGTGGTATAGAAATGTAAATATGAAATTTATAAGGTACCACCACTCAACTTCCAGAGACCCCTCCTTCACCCTCAGCCCCCCCTGCCATACTCCATCCTAGTCAGGAGAGTCCCCTGACCCTTAGGATATGCTCTCCATTGACCTACAGGTTAAGAAGGGGGCAGGAAATTCATCTCTGGATCAAAACCAATAAAACACACACAATTGCAGTACTAAACACAATCCCAGCAAAGGGAGCAGGAATCCATCAGAGGCTAAAACTGTCCTGCTGTGGCTGAATCAGACCCAGCATTAGAGGAAATTATTGGAGCAATTCAAAAGGCAAGGCAACAAAGGAGGGAAGTGGTCATGCACAAATGTCCTAGCCCATTATGAGATCAGGCAAAAGCAGAAGTGGTCCAGATACAAGCAAAAGTCAAAGCAAAGTTACCATACGCAGTACAGCAGCAGAATCAAGGAATTCAAGGGTCTGTAGTCAGTTGCAAGGCAAGGTCCAAAAAGCATACTACAAGGCATAGACACTGATGAACAATGCTATTCCACCACTGGCTAGGCAGCAGCCAAGGTTTATATAGCCAGAGCTTTCTGAGCGCCACCCAAGGCTCAGCTGCAGTGCGTTACAGGCCCTCTTGCAAAAGTCCAACTCAGGAGAAGGGCTTTGCTCCTGAGGAGTCCTTTTTCATAATTGAGTACTCCTTGGCCTGCCTCTTGAGACAAGTGATTCCTTCAGGGGCTGGGTGGTTGCCTCTACAGTAGCTCCCCTTTGCAGGGATGGACTAGCGGTGAGGTCCCAGGCTCACCCAGATTTCCTGACATGTCTGTCTCTGGCATTGTCTGTCTCTGGAAGCTCTAGCTTCTCTTCAGAAGATTCATCCAGCATGACATCAAGACTGGGAAAAGAAAAGTTTTTTTTTGCCTGGCACTCAAAAGGCATTACTTAGGTCCCAGATGAACCCCCCCTATGGAGGAGTTTACAAGCAATGCCCTACAGCCAAAAAGGCCCTCTGCCCCCTAGCTACGTCCCTTACTACAGACTGACCCTTAATAGAGCTTGTGTGGGTGAGTTGGACATTTCTCTTAAGAAACATACACTTGTTTTAAACAGTTCTGAATAACTCTGAAGGCCTAACAGGCCAGGCAAGTTACCAGTGTACCTGATGTAATCTTGCTAAATGCCTTGCATCAAAAATTAAATCTCTTTGAGGCTGTGGTGGGGAACTAGGTCAGCTGGCATTTCATAATTCACCTTCCAGCTGATATTTAAAGTGAATGATCATGAGATCATGGGATAAGACAGAAAGCTGAGGGAAATACTTTTACAAAGTGAATTTGCCCTACCCAGAAAAGGCACCAACATTCTTCATAGACTGTGTGAACAAAAGCTGGATTTTATAGTCAAACAGCTAGACAAGACATGTTTTTTCTGTAGCCCAATAAAGCTGAGAATTCTCAGTGAAACAATCAACATTACTGCTTTTAACTAATATTAAAATCTTACATCACTTGTATGATTACAAAAATAATTATTCTTGAAAAAGGCATTGGCTTTTGCTTTTTACTGATAATGCCCTTGTAGTTGTTTATAAAATATTTACATTGCTCTTTCAGTCTCCCCTGGAATTTAATCAGCATTCCTTTTAACCAGAACAGACATAACTTTGCTCTTTAAAAAATGCAAATAAACAAAAATATTTTTTTAAAAAACTCCTGACCTAATCTTGTTTGCTACAAGAATTAATGTGTGGAATAGAATGTTTATTTCATGTAAGGAACCAGGAAAGAAAATGGCATATTCTCAATAGATGGATCATAGCTTTAATTTGTAGAAACTCAAAGAGAATTTGTATGCTTATTTTTCCCCCCTTTTTTGTAGAGAACATTTCCCTTGTGCAAAGGTATGTTACCCCATTGCTGAAGGGTCAGGCGGTGTGAATTGCACACATAACAATATGTAGAGTGTTTTCAAGCTAAAAGGAAAGAAATGTTCACTGATTCATTACTTGCACTGGCTCTTTGATTGTTTGATGTCCCATTTCTTCATTAACAATAAGACAGCTATCTAAAGTTCAGGGCAGAGTGATTGTCCTTAAAGTGCTAAATCATCCCTATTTTCATTAGAACCTGCTGGAGCACTATATGAACTGAACAAAACATCTCTTTCTTTCTACATAACATTAATTTCCATATTAGATAGATATCATCTTTTGACACATTGGCTAACATTTTTGAGTGCTGGGGCTTGAATCTGAAGTATATATATATATATATATATATGGTGGAAATGTACAATCCGTTTCATAATTAAGCTGCTTTAATTCTCATTGGCCTCAAGGCAACCTATCAATGTACGGGATTATGGTCAAAGACCTATAATGAGATGCCCAAACTTCTCCAAGATAATTTGTATGGTTGTACTCTAATCTGCTGCTGGTCTTTTTGCTGCATTTCTTCGCTGCATTACTGCAGGTTGCTGCATTTCTCAGCATTTTTAATTGCTATTGCTATTGAAAAAGGTGATGGATGGTGTAAATTTAGAAAGAAAAGGTGAATCACCCCTGACATCTCAAGGCTAGATGGAATAAAGGCTGCTTTATTCCAAAAAGGCAAAATATGTTTATTCAAGAGATCATCAAGGCTTAAAAGAGCTTTGGAGATGAACATCACTACTCCACAATAATATACATTCTTACCTAATTGTTTATTGATTGACTACATTTTTTGATTACCCAGTAACCAAAGTTCTTTCCATAGTGTAACAGGTAAATAAAAATACAAAATAAGAATAAAACAGTGATAATAAAACAACATATAATAAAATCAGCATCAAGGAGTAAACACAATGCAGCAAATAATAAAACCAAAGTAAAACAAGGAGCAACATAGAACAATGTGTTGATCTTAAAGAACAAAATCATAGTTAAATGCCCAGAACAATAAAAAGGTCTTCTTCTGGTGCCAAAAAGACCATCACATAGATGTGGGCACCAGGTGAGCCTTTCTGGGGAAGGCATTGATAAGCAGAGTGCCACCGCTGAAAGGCTTCCTTTCACTCACCTCATTTGCCCTTTGCACCTGGAGGAGGGCTTCTGATGAAGATCTTAGGATCCATGTAGGGAAATATGGGAGGAGACACTCCTTTAGGTAACCTGGCCCCAAGTCTATGTTGGTGTTGCGCCAAGTACCCAGGAGGACACAACTGGAAGAAAGTAACTCCTTCCTGTTCTCCTGCCAAGCTCTCAGGAATGCAGATCAGCCTTGTCATCTGCTATTAAATCATACATGAGAGAGATTTTTATTTTGGATGGGCTTGGTATTCAGCACAGAGAGCAGAGGGTTGTCTCACACAACAGCTTTATCTATGGCCAGCCCTACCATTAGGCAGAGTGAGGTTCCTGCTTCAGGCAGCTGAAGCTGGGGGGAGGTAGTGGGGGGGGTGTATCCTCTGAACTTTTCCTTAGCCAGTGACCTGGTGGCAAAATGCTTGCTGATTATGGGCCTGGGCTGGTTTGCATCGCAGGCAGCACCATTGGGAAAGGCCCCCCAACTGAGTGAGCAAGCAGAGAAAGGCAGCCAGCTCAGACAACGCAAGCGAGCAAGCATCGTCCATGTGCATGCATTGCTCTGCTTATGTGATGCACTCTGGGGCCACCTCTGCTGCTTTGCAGCATTTGTTTGAGAAGGCAAGAAGCAGGTGCCAAGCAGAGAGGTGACTGAGCAGTGACAAGGTGTTGGAAGACTCATCTGTGTGTACCATGGGGCTTGCTATTCATCTCAAAGGGAGCCTGCTGCCCACCAATGCAGTACTCCAGGTATTTGGGGGTGCTTGGGCAACATCCTTAGTGAAGTCTATCTTTTCACAACCATTGGCAGTAGCTGATGTTGCTCCTCTTCCTACTTTTTCTCATCATTGCTATTATTATTATTATTATTATTATTAGTAGTAGTAGTAGTAGTAGCAGTAGTAGTAGTATCCCGCCTTTTCCTCAATACTGGGCCTCAACTGCTTGCTTGCCAAGTAAAGAGCCAGTGAACAAGCAGGCAACCCTTCTCTGCTCTTTTTCCAGCTCTACAATATCTTTTTT
The DNA here is from genome assembly GCF_023053635.1 of Elgaria multicarinata webbii. Taxonomy (NCBI): domain Eukaryota; kingdom Metazoa; phylum Chordata; class Lepidosauria; order Squamata; family Anguidae; genus Elgaria; species Elgaria multicarinata. The sequence continues at coordinate 43,213,744 of NC_086177.1, read as the reverse complement.
TAGTTTCATGACCAAAACTGTATTGACCAGCTTTGACAACATAACAGCTTGGCATGGGTTATTTAACCCACGATGAACAATGGCACCCATGGGTGCCACATAACAGGCCCCCAAAGATCTAACAACTCACTTGCAATACAGCACGTGGTGCCAGGCCTGGAGTAGCTTTTAACACGAACCACGTGTTTTGAGAATCTTTTTATTTAGAAGGCAAACACTTTGTGCTATCGCTGATTGGTGATGATTACCTGTCCCCCCCTCTGCCACACCTTAATGATAGTTTCAAGAAGGTTATAATTCTATAAGCAAGGAGCCAATTATTATATTCTGCAACAACATTACAGCGTATCATTTAACTGTGGAAAACATTACAGGATTAACTTTGTATAACAGAAAGGAATCAGTCCAGCCTGCCTTCTGCCAACAACTCCACTGAAGTCAAACTATGAAATACATAGTATAAACTAGATAAAGATCATTAGGAAGGTGCAGTAGTAGTGTAAGGGCTTGTCTACACTTATTAGTTTAGCAGAGGTCAGTGCTTAGTTCTAGCTGATTTCATGCACAGCTGATCTGCAGTGCCTCCACTGAAAACATCTGGCAAACAGTGTAAGCATGGTAGGAAATTGCCTTGTATTTTCTGAAATTCTTCTTTTAAAAGAGGCAAACGTCCCTGCTGAATTAACACTGATGTTAAAAACACACACAACAATAAAGTGGATGGAAAGTCTACATTAACCCTCAGCTTACCAATCAGCTCTGTAATTTTTCCATGCATCTTCCCTTTGGTCTATTTTCTTACTGAGGCATATGTCCACCATCTGTCTGTCTGTTTTGCTCTGGTGTACATGTGCACTTCCTTCCCTTATGACTGGTTGTACCATTGCTCAGACTGCAGCATGAGCAAAACTGTGCACGTGCCGTAATTCCGTGATTACACTGTGCAAGTATAGAATGTAGTATTCGTGCAAGTCAGAACATCCAGAAAACCTCAGCTTCATTTAAACAAACAAAATATGTAGTTCTAATAGCTGAGAAGCTATATTTCAAGACAGATGTTCCAATGTGCCTCCAATTCAGAGCCAGTGTGGTATAGTGGTTAAAGAGTCAGGAGATCTGGGTTCTAGTCCCCACTCGGCCATGGAAGCTCACTTCCATGGCCGAGTCACAGACTCAGGGCCGGGCTAGTCACAGACTCAGGGCCGGGCAAAGCTAGTAGTAGGCCCAGGCCAGATGGGAAATGTAGGCCCCATTACAAACTGCTCATTAAGTATTTTTAATCAGTTCTAAATACATATGAACCAGAACGATTTATAAAAAAAAGGTAATGGCAAGCACTTTTATTCAAGATGTATATAAGACATCACTACTTCACATTCAGAAATGCTTTATGTGCTTTTCTTTGGGCAAATTCATCATCAACAACAGAAAAATCAAGCAGCTTTGCCCAGGGGGACTCGGAGTAGGCCCCCTTCAAAATCATAGGCCCATCCCAACTGGCCCCACTTCTGCCCAGACTCTCAGCTCCACCCACCTCTCAGGGTTGTTGTTGTGAGTATAAAATGGAGAGGAGGAGGATTATGCTGCCTTGGGTTCCTTGGAGGAAAAAAGGTGGGATATAAATGCAATAATAAATAAATAATAAATTTTAAAAATGCATACATTTGACTCAAAGAGGGGTAGCATGACTATGCCTACCAGCCCTGCTCAGAGCCAGCCCTACTATTATGCAGAGTGAAGCAATCACCTCAGGCGACAGATGCTGGGAGGGGGATGGCTCCAGTGGCAGCCTCCAGGCGATTCCTTCTGAAGTCCACATTGTCTCCCTCTGTTAGAAGTCAGAACTCTCTTTGCCACAGAACCTCTCCTGAAAACCTCTGCCCCAAAACTAGCCTGCTGCCTCAGGTGTGCTAAGGATCACTATCCCCTTGCAAGTGCTGAAGTAAGTTTCAGTTGCCAGTCTGGTCAGCTTCTGTGGTCTGTAGCCTTAGCAAATCATCAGAGGTGAAGTGAGGTGGAAGTGCAACAGGTAGATGCACAGTCTGCATCTATAATTGGTCAGCTTGTCTCCATACAAGGACTGGATTGTTGTGTTCAAGGGGACTCTACACTAACAGCTTCCTTGGTGCTGTGTTCCCAGGTCACAGTTTGGGTATGTCTGGTCCCTGCTGTGCCTGCTCTTATTGACTTCAGCAGAATTTGACCTTGTAAAACAGAGGTCATCCCCTCCAAACATTCTTTGTTGAGGTTTGATTATAAGGTTAAAGTTCAAACTAGATTAACCGAGAGATTCAATTCAGATTTAGCAACCTTTCAAGTAAATTGTGCCGATTTAATACTCAACCAGTACAGATTTACAAAATATATGTAGGGGTTCATGTGAATTTTGAGGAATCGGGAATTATTCCTAGTCATTTTGGTTCCATTGTGCCTGTAATTAATTTTGCTTGGATCTAAGGCGTACGGAAGTATGAGAGCAACTCCTATTTTAAAAAAAAAGCCTGCTCTAAAAACAGGGTAAAGACAAGAGATGTTGTTTAAACAAACTCCTCCATGAAAATGCAAACTTTGACCCAGGCCAAGTCCTGACATTTCACACTCTGCTTTATTGATCTAGATTTGATTCCATTTGTATCCTTCATCCTGAATCATAAAAACAGGCGGATTCTTTGCAGAAAGCTGTATTCAGCAGTGTTTGTGAAGTTTTAACTTGTTTCAAACAGTCCTGTGTGTTTTAAAGTGGCTTCTTAGGTATGTATTTTTTTTTACCAAAAATGTATGCAAATACAAATACAGCTATGCTATTTTAAAAGTGTATTTACCTCAAGTGGCCCATAGTCCATGAAGCAGCATTTCAAAATCATGAACTCTTGACCTATTTTAAATGTAGTTTCTTTTCAGTTGCTCAGACTACAGGAGAGGAAAGAGAGGGTCAGTCGGCTTCGATTCTCTTGTAGGCAGCTGGGCTCTGAGCCGTGACTGTGTGGCCTGTTTTGTTTTGTTTTGTTTTAATGGGACATTAAAATAAAAAAATAAAAATCTTGGCTCTGTCTCTTCCCACTGGCATCAGGTATCACTATCATTGGCTTTTTTGATGTTATGTTTTGTGAGCTTTCTATTAACATAATTTGTAGCAACAAATTCAACACATGTTAAAAACTTAAACAACAGAATGAACTATAAAACAAGAGGGGGGAGATAAAAAGAGGAAAAAGAACAGAAAAAGGGGTTTGGGGGGATATGTGTAGGGTTGCCACCGGTTCCTTAAGTATAGTGATCCTTTTTCAAAAAATGATCCGAGTAAGGATAATTTAATGCATTATAAGTTAATGATTCAATACAGTACAAGTACAAGTCTTGGAACTCAAGCTACAAATGTGAACAAGGCAAGTATTGGGACAAAAGCAGAGATCGTGATTTACCAGGGACTGGGAGCAGAAAAGAAGGACAGTTGAGGCTGTCCTGTTCACCAGAGAAAAAGCATTGTTCAGTGGGCCGAACTATACACAACACTGCCCACATGATTAGCAATAATGCGGGTGGCTTTAAAAAATAAAATAACAGGCGTGGGAGGGGTGGGCTGATAATTACCCCAGTCTCAGTAACAACAACCCCCCCCCCCGGTAAAGTAATTAGCATGGGTGGGGGGATTACTATATCACAGCTGGGAGGGCAGGCTTAGATCATCCCTCCCCTTGCACTGGAAATGAAGATGATTATTAGTCCCTCATCCCACCGCCGCTCCCCACACAAACATGATTGCTATTCCCATCATTAGCATATGATTAGGCCACATGTAATTCAAACAATAGCACATATGTACTATAAGCGCCCTGGGAGCAGTGTAGGGGCTCATGGCTGCGGCCTGGAAGAACGGTGGAGGCTGGACACCATTTCTAGGCCTTGCCTTGAGCCCTCCTGGTCTAGTGAATTACCTCATGACTTCTCATAAATTATCTTGTCGCTGTCTAATGAAACCATCTGTTTTACATAATCCTCATAACTAGCCCTCACAAAAATTAAATAATAATATTTAGAATTGTGGTGGTGGTGGGTTTCAAAGCAAGAACACTTCCTGGTCCAGAGAGTTGCCTTAATATTTTGCTGCCATCTGGATGGATTTTGTAAGAAGATGGTTTATAATAATTTTGGCTATGGGGGAGTATGGATATGTAATAAATAAATAAATAACTGAATTGTATTTGCCAGGGGTTCTGACTGCTTAGAAAAGAATGCTATGCTGCACTTATCTAGAAGGAATGACATTAAGAACATTTTTCTCTTCATAGCTTGCATCTTGTCTGCAAGGTATTTCAAAAACTAGAGCAGATTAAAAGGACTGCGCAAAACACAGAAGGGGGGGGTAAGCTTCTACACACAACATGATCCAAGTGAGAGCTGCAATGCTGTTTAGTATTCAAGAAACTTTCTCTAGCCTAGAAACTGGGCTCAGTATCATATAGCAAAAGGTCTGTCCGGCTTCATTGCACTCCCTCAGCGCTACATATTTACTTTTGTTACTGCGTAGAAACGATTGTATTATATCCTTCCTGCTAAGACACCAAAGAGAAAAAGAAGAGAAGGTTAAGAATAAAAGGAGGAAGGGCGGGGGGAGGGGAGCAATGAGCAGAAGCAGAAGCAAAAGGGAAGACAATATTGCTGGAGAGTGAGGAGTGGTGTGGTGGAACGAGATTAAGAAGATGACGGGATAACAAGTTCAAGCAAAAATAAATGCAAGCAGGAGAATGTGTGGGGGAAGTGAAATATAGATGCCACTTTGTTTGCTTTGCTGACGTTGCAGACTGAGAGAATATGCAATAAAACTTGGTCACAGGGGAAGGAAGAGGTAACCAGGAACACCTTTGGACTACCTGACAGCTGAAAAGCCCCTCTCTGAAAAATGAGAATTTGACAGCAGCCATTTAAACAAGGTAGCTGCAGGCGTGACCTGCGCTCCTGGTTGCCGTGCATACAAACTCTCATCCACACACTGCCTTCGTTGTCTCATCCTTCCGGTTAAGTGGCTTGCATACAAGAACACATTGCTTAAAACAATCTCGAGATGCTCCGAACAGCTAACCCATTGACCTCCAGAAGAATGGGCTGTTCCTTTCATTCATGTCAGAGAGACGGTGCCCTCCTATTCGTCCCACCCCACAGCAGCATTCATGCCTTTCCCCCATTTCAACGCATCATCCAGTCTAAGAAAGCTAACATGTGACCATTTACATGATCTGTTTTGGTCTGCTTTAGCGTTAGGTTAAGTGTATGGCCTACACATGGGTTGTGTCAACAGCTCGCTTTGCCTGCATCTACATGAACAAGGGCAACAGCATCACTTGTTTCAGCAAGGGTTATTCGGGAGGGTGTGCCTTATTCTCCTCCTGTACACACATGCTTTCTTTTCTACATGCCCCATGTTTTCCGTCCATGTCCTGTGGCATCATAGAATGCTAGAATGATTCATGAAGTGCTTTGTTTCAGAAGGAAGCTTTGAGGAGGAACTGAAAACGTCTAGGAGATTTCAGTTCATGGGGAGTATGAAATAAACAAGGGACCTGTTTAAAAGCCACAGACAGCAGGAAATCATAAGGAGCAACAATTGCCACCTGCTGGATTAAATCTCACATACAGCAGCTGTAAGTGAAATATGAGATTGAACTAGCCAATCAGCAGTGAATAGAGCACTGGACTTGGAAATCTGAGTTCAAATCTCCACTGAGCCATGCAAATCAGTGAAATATGAAGCTCCTTTATACCATTGGTGGATCTAGCTAAATGTCTATTCCTGATAGGGAACGTCTGGTCATCCAGATGTTGCTGGGCTGCAACACCCACCAGGCTGAGTCAGCATGGCCAATGGTGAGGGATGAAAGGAGTTGTAATCCAACAACATCTGGAGGGCCACACGTTTCTCATCCCTTATCTGTTTTAAGTGGCCAAAGCTCTCTTAGCTCTTAGGAATGGGTCTTTCCCAAAAATCAGGGATAGGGAATGTGCAGCCCTCAAGACGTTGTTGTACTGCAACTTCCACCATCCCTCACCATGGGCCAGGTCCAAAATCCAACAAGATCTGAAGGGCCTCATGTTCCCCATCCCTGCTTTAGCTAAGGATTCCAAATGTTGAACCTAGGGCCATCTTCACAATAAGCATATACCCTGCCACTGAGCGACAGCCCTACAACTTGGGCAAGTTATTATCCTGACCTACACTACAGCATTGTTGTGAAGGTAAATGGGAATGCCCCATGCATGAGCTAATTGGATGAAAGGATGGGTGCAATCTGATAATTGAATATATAAAACAAACAATACATTCACATGATGGGGGCCACCTTCTTGTCCAGAACTATTCATATGACTGACTGGTGACATCCTGGGCCAGCGGGAACTCAACTGGGAATTTGTAATAGGTAATTGCAAAGTCCTTTGCTTTTCTGCAAAATTCAGTGCACTCTACAGATCATTTAGAAAGGCATACTTGCACTCAGAACAATTTAGTCTTAACATAGTTTAAATATAAATAGGCCCATATTTGTATGCCATGGTTTAGAGTAGGGTTGGGGAATCTTTGTTCCTTCAGATATTGCTGGACTGGAGCTGATTGGAGTTGGTCCAACAACATCTGAAAGCCTCTAGCTCCTCCAACTTGATAGGCATCTTCCCCATTCAACATGGGAAATGACTTCTTTGGGGGTATCTCTTCAATATGGGAGTATTTTACTCCCTATGTTATGCCTAACATCAGCCTGGGAAGACGGCTTTGTAGATGTAACAGCTTTACTAAATTCTGGATGGTTCCTATCAACTGTGCAGACCAGGAGAGACCACAGGCTATAAGTCTGGACTGCTAAGATGAGAAAAGCTTAAAAAAAAAAAAATCAGATCCCAGCAGTCTGACCTATATGGGAATGCTATAAAGAGGATAAATGTGAAGAATGAAGTAGAAAATAAACAAAAACGGTGGCAGGGTGGACACAGGGCAATAGTAATGAATTACCTTTGTTATTTTATTTATTTACTACATTTATATCCCTCCTTTTTTCCTCCAAGGAACCGAAGGCAGCATACATAATCCTCCTCTTCTCCATTTTTTTTTACTTACAACAACAACCCTGTGAGAGTCTGTGACCACCCCAAAGTCACCCAGTGAACTTCCATGGCTGACTGGGGATGGAAGATCCCCAGTCTGGGATCTGGGAACCCGGATCTACCGACTCCCAGTCCGACACCCCAGCCACTACACCACACTGGCTGTCTTTTGTTAAGACACAAGGAATTATTGTGAAAGAAATCCACAGGCCTCAGCTTGTTGTGAACTCATCAGCCTTTATTATGCATATCTAGCTTATATGCATACACAGAGCTGGGTGCTTAACTGTGATCCTGAGAAACTTTGATAACACAACATTCCTAGACCTTCCACAACTTGTGCAGTATATGGAGCCATTGACTAGGGTCACATTAGCAGGGAGCAGGAAATAACCCATGGTGGCTTATTTCCCCTGCTGTGTGTGCTATTTGCATGCTGGGAAGAATTGCATAATTACCCTTGCCAGTGTGGCTTGCTGTGTCATGCAAAGCTGGCAAGGGTGGCTTGTTGCTGTGGTTGTAGAGCACTTGTAGGGTACTGGGGTGGCTTGTTAACCATGGTAACAAGCCCCTGAGGTTTGCATGACACAGCAAGCTGTGCTGGTGAAGGTAATTATGCAAAGTCCTCCGTATGTGTGGCAGGGGAAATATGCCATTGTGCAAACAAGTGCATTGACTTTGTTAGCATGTAACCTACAGAAAAGTGGGCGGAGAGGGGGAGAGACTTGTTATTGTAGCGGAAATTGATTTGACTTCAACAAAACAGTGTCTGCCCTTAATGGGTGGACTGAATACGGATAGGCTGAAACTCAAGCTATAAAAAGCTAAACATATTACAGCAGTGCTTTGTGATCTGCACTGTCTTCTAGTCTGGTTCCAGGCCCAATTCAAAGTGTTAGAATTAATTTTCAAAGCCCTAAATGGCTTAGAGTCAAATTACTCCTCCCATTTATACTAGGGTGACCATATTTGGGAAACCAAAAAAGAGGACACCTAGTGTGTGTGTGGGGGAAGCAGCTTTCTGAGTCCTGCAGAAAGTACGTTATTCCCCTGCCACCTTAAAGAACCCGATTGGAGTGGAGGAGGGGAAAGGATTTCATTCTGCACCACTACCATCCACTCCAATTGGGGCCTTTTCTATAATGTCCACGAATGACCCACTTTCCCCTTTAAGACCTCAATTGGAGCTCAGGGTGGGGGAATGATGTGCCTCAAGAAAGCATGTCATTCCTGCCATGCTAATGACAGCCTTAAAGGGGAAGGTGTGTCATTCCAGGACATTATTGAAAATTATAGAAAATCCTCCCTGACACCATGGAAAGAACAAAAACCAGGACAAATCCGGGGAAATCCTGACAGTTGGTCACCCTAATTTATACCTGTCTGGACCCTAAGTTTGTTCTCAGAGACCTCCTCTGGGTGCCCTTCCAAATGGAGGTGGGCTGCTGCTAAGGAGTGGGCCTTTTCAGTGGTGGCACTGCAGTTGTGGAATACAAAATCTGGACTCAGCCATTATCTTCTCATTTCCTCACCAGGTGGCCTATTCTGCGAAAGATGCAGGAAGAGAAGGGAAAGCCCTTGAGGGAGTGAAAAAACAAGCCAGGGGCGGAACCAAGAATAATCTTGCAAAATATTATTTGTATAGAAAAGGGTTTAATGAAAGTAATAGTACAGTAATGCATAGTAATAGATGGAGCTACCTGAGTCAGGAAAAAGGCCTAGATGTCTGGAGGGCCACAAGTTTCCCACCACAGTATAAATGTTTTGGAGTACGGTTCCAGTACTCTCTCACTTTTGGCCATGTTAACTAGGGCTAATGGGAATTTTAGTCTAAAACACTTGAATGGTATCAGCTTGTAGAATGCTATGGTAGAGTGTCCTGGCTGAAAGGTCAGTTCATCCATGAGGTGGCTAGATGAGGTGATGAAGAGGGAGCAGCAATGAATTGTGCTGCTCCCACCCACACCAGGAGGGCTCACTGTCATGCCCATTGGGTGCTCCAAATACCCCCACCAGGCCCTCTCCCACGGTGGCATTTGCCACAGTAAGACAGTGGCTGGCAGGACTTCTGTGGAAGAGGCACCCACCCTCTCCCTGCCTCGTTGTGTGGCCACATGAACTCTTGAAAACACTGGGCGGCAGGGCTTCCTGCCGCACAGCTATCTACAGAGCCAATGCAGCAGCAGTGACACCTATGAAAAAGGTAAAGGAGGGGGATGTAATGCAGCAGCAGCACAAGCAGTGAGAGATCTCGTGCCAGGCCTGTTTTCAGCTGAATCATTAGTTTACATAGTACTCACTACCAGGATCTTGCATTCTAAAGGAAGCTGCAGTATGTGGATACAGAGCATGAATTTCTGTAATGTGTTAGGCAAACACGACTGCTGCAAAATGTAAGTGGTATCCTAGCAGATCTAGCATCAGCTAGCCAATGTTTTAAACAGCTTCTGGGCCTTCCCAATAATGAACACTGTAAATATTTCCCTAGATTTCCACCAAATCCGGAAAGAATTAACTGCATGTAATTGCCATTGATTTTAGTGGAATTTAAGCAAGTTTGATTGTGTGCTGGCTTGTACGTTGGATATTTTGCAACAGAACCCTGCAACAGCTATGAAATAAAGGAAGGGCATTTTCACAAGAGAGTACTTGTTGAATTTCATACATCTCCATGGCATTATAAACATACAGAACAGTCTCTCTCTCTCCCCCCCCCACTCTTAATTCACCACAACCACAAGACTGGGTGAGGCTACCCCAGCCCCTAGGAAGGAAGCCTGAATATCTTATTTTCAGTAATGTTGCTGAAACATCTCTTAAAGAGCGGATACCTTCAGGAGAATAAAGTCCAAATTATTACTAGATAGTTTAAAAATTTAGAGGGTTATTTCCTGAATTCAGCTCAATGACAATAATATTTCAGGATCCAAAATAACTGCTTTGGTGAATGCCATTTATTCTTTCTGTACCTCTGAAAGTAACCTAACACTCCCATGCTAATTACATCATGTAGCAATGACCTGGTTCTCATGACACAGCGGGCTTATTGGGAGAGCAGGCTGAGCAAGGCACCCTGGTCACCTGGAAACCGTTTTCCACTCTATGTAGAAGATGTACTGTATTTCTATTTAAATCCTAGTCATCATTTCTAGATTTGCATCTATACATATAAGTTAGCATATGCACATTTTATGCAAACCATTGTCTTTTTTTGTAATGCATTTCCTATTTTTGGGTGACTCATAAGTGGCCACCCTGTTGCACCGACACAGTCCTGGGCCAGTTTGCATGACATGCTGTGACATTATGAACATGCAACTCCCAGGCAGGGCTTGCCGTGTTATGCGCAACCAGCCTCAGAGGGTTATGCAAGGGTTAAACAACCTTCACATAACCCTCACTGGCTGTGTTCACAGGACACGGCAACCTCTCAGCAGGGGTTGCATATTTACTCTTCTGTCCAAGTGTTGCTGATGGGCAACTTCACGGACCAGCACTTCCTTCTGATGGTTCTTTATATTTAATCTGGAATTAAATATAAAAACACTGGACACCTTCAAAATAGAGGGCAGTCCTCTGGCAGCTCTTCAAATAGAGGACTGTCCTCTTGCTGCCTCCAAATACAATACCAAATATTGCTACTAATACAATACCAAATATTGCTGCTTCCTAATGCAATACCAAATATCGGTGAGGTGCAGAGGAGAAGATACTACACACTTTTGTGCTATAGCAGCTCCTTTCCTGTATGACATTGCATAACTGTAAGCCCTCTCTTTCAGAAGTACTGGAGATAATGCACCCTCTCCCTCCTCTTTGCTATTCAGTATCGGTGCAGGGCTGATTGTGAAAGAAGTATCAAAGAATTGCACTGATTCTGCCCCCTCTTTTTAAAAATGGCTTCTTCCGCTTTTTGGACTCGTTGAGCACTCTGAATATTTAGGAAAACCATATGTCTTGACAGCGTGCACATTTTTGGAAGCTGCACTGCCAGTGAAGTGAATGCATGTGAAAGCTTGTTTACACATTGGAGCACCCATCATGTTCTTGTTGCAAGCCCTTGACTTGTAATGAAATAAATGTTCTCCACCTAAGAAAACAAACAACACCCCACACACACACAAAATGTTCCTATAGCAGCTTAATCTGAAAGACTTTAGTAGGCCCACGTACCCTACTGTAGTGTAACTAGCTTGGAAGTTGCTGTCCATGGGGTTTTCAAGAATCAAGTCCTTAAACCCATGGGGCACTTATCACGCTGAAGTGTCATTGACTTCAGTGGAATTTGCATTCAAACCCAAGAGGTTTTCTGAAGGAGAACTTTGCTTTGTTATTTTGAAATTGATTTGCCAAGTCCTTCCCTGTTTGTCCTGCCTAAGACAAGCTTTGGTGATTTAAATTAATCATCAAAATAAATTAAACCCCACATTGAACTCCATGCTTTAAAAATCTTTCTAAAGAAGGACTTTTGTCCTCCTAGTCCAGGCCTGGGCAACTTGTGCCCCTTTTTGGCAAAGAAATCACCATTGATTATGCTGGCTACTAGGGCTGATGGACATTTTTCTCCCTCTGTCACACTAGAATCTGGGGTCACCCCAAAACTGAGAGCATCAGGACAGATAAAAGGAAGTACTTCTTCACACAGCACATAGTTAAACTTTGGAATTTGCTACCACAAGCATAGTGATGGCCACCAATTTGGATGGCTTTAAAAGGGGGTTAGAAACATTTCTGGAGGAGAAGGCTATCAATATCTAGTAGCTCTGATGGCTATATGCTATTTCCGGTATCACAAGCAGTGTGCCTTTTCACACTAGTTGCTGGGGAATATGACTGGTAGAGTGCCATTGCATGTCCTGCTTGTGGGTTTCCTGTGGGCAGCTAGTTGGCCACTGTGTGAACAAAATGCTGGACTAGATGGGCCCTTGATCTGATCCAGCATGGTTCTTCTTAGGTTCTCTGATAAGAAAAAGGAGACGAATAAATGGGAAGGTTACAAATGGAAGATGACCTTGTGTGAACCCTAGTAAAAATCCATCAATAAGGCAGAGCAATTGCACAATAAAAGCGTCAATTGGCAACACCTTCTTAACCAAAAGAGCTGATACACAGCCCGTGATGGACCATGAAGCATGAGCTCTCAAATATATATTGGGAAGAGAAAGGGCATGGTAGGTATTGAAAAGTTAATTTCTGGCTGTTACCTGCATTGAGTTTGTTGCTCAGTGAGCTGGATGCAGGGGGTCCATCCTTGATTACTTCCATCAGTGCAGGATTTTCCTGCATATTCTTCAGGGGGTGCTTAAAACTCCCAAGCCAAGTTTCCAAAAGATAAAACTGTGAACTTTTTATGTTATAAATGTTGACTGCAGAAGGAAATTTAATTAAACTAGAGAAGTGTTACCTCTATCAGAGGGGATCTGAAAATCCCAAGAGAAGGTGGTAGCAAGGCTGGAGGGATGGGATCTCTCTGCCCTTCAGTGTTGCTGATTCAGATCACAGGCAGCTAGGGAGGTCGCGCTGCAGCAGCCCTTGAAGGTAAACACAGCTCAGCTCCTCCAACAAACATGACATCATTGCAATACCTCTTCTTTCATGCTCATACAAGAGTGTCTTGTTTTTTCTTTGCCACATAGCATAAGGGATGTGCTTAAAGACATGATTTTGTTTGTGTGTGTGTTAGATTTACAAGCAAGCAAACCATATATTTTATATGCCACCCTCTGAGAGTTGATGTTGTGCTTCAGAGTTCTTTCAGAGGAATGAAAAAAGAATTCTGATAAGTGAAGCCATCTCACTGTCTAATGAATTAACCCTGCTATTTAAAACTTGTTTATATACCAGTTTTCTGTCTGACAACAGGTCTCCAAGGACAATTACAATAGAGACATATTGACAATAAATAGAATAAGACATAATCACAATCATCATCATGATCATCATCTTCATCACCATCTAAAATGCCCAACCGTAAAGTATCCTCAATCAGTAGAGGCTGGTGGCTCCAATCTTGGTGGGGCTCTGAATCCATTCTGGGTTTCAGTCAGAACCAGCCAGAACTCTAAAGGAGCTACCCAAAGTGCTTAACCCTATCCCCCAAATTGATTCAGCACTTTGGATAGGCCCTTTAGAGTTCTGGCTGGTTTTTACTGAAACCCAGGATGGATTCACAGCCCCACCGGAATCGGAGCCACCAGCCTCCATTGGCAACACTAGACTAAAAATGAGTAGAAAGGTTTTCTAACACTATCAAGAATCCTGCAGAACATGCAGCTATCGCCTTCCCCCAAAGCCTTGCCTAAAAAGAAGAAGGTCTTAATGTCAATGGAAGGGCAGATGTTGCAACAGGAGGCGGTAAGATGTGAGGGATAGCGTGTTGTTGGGCAGCCTTCCCCAACTCGGTGCTCTCCAGATGTGTTAGACAAGAGTCATGCTGTCTGAGGAATGCTGGGCATTGTAGACTGACACATCTGGGGGGTGTCTATACAATGTTGCTTTGCTGTAGCGTCTCCCCCAAAACCCCAGCATCAGTACTGCAGGTGAGAATGCTAAATCCAGGTGGCAGGAAGGAGTGCAGGATATCTGGAGGCCGTCCTGCTTGTCAAGCCTGCTCCCAATGCCCAATGCCCTGCATTCCCAGGCTTACCCTGCACTGGGAACCACCCCTAGGAATGCCCCCAAACTGACCACAATAATATACACATTCTGGCAGACACAAAAAGCAACATTAAAGTAGAACCGCCCAGAGAGCTCCGGCTATTGGGCGGTATAGAAATGTAATAAATAAATAAAAAATAAATAAGTCACCACTGACAGATAGGAGAAACAATGTGGTGGCATCGGAGCAAACAGAAAAGACATGGTAAAAAGACACCGCAGAAAAGCGCAGTTTTGAAGGCAAAACTCTGATGTGGCTGCGAGTTGGTGGCTGCGTCATTTAAACAATGCAGTGCCACTGCGCAGCCACTATGGGGTTAATAGAGCATTTGTTTATTTATTTAAAACATTTGTATCCCACCCTATATCACTAGTATCTCAGGGCAGCATACAGATAAAATCATACAATATAAAACAATAAATATACACAGCTAAAAACAAATTAAACCATTAATCAAGTATAGATACCGGTTTTGGGGAGGTTGTTGTTGCTATAGGGGGTGATGCTAATCTCCTTTCGCCTTCCTTTCCAGAGACACGGGTTTGCAACCCTTCCCTCGGTGCTAGAGAAGCATTTTTCCAGCAGAGAGCTATTGGGCTACTTCCACATTCACTGTCCTACCTCAGAATCAAAGATCGTGCACTTCAGGTGTAGCAGCTAAAGTTTCAGTTTAGGATTAAGAAGAGGCAGATTTAAATCCCAAGCCATGAAACTTCCCGGGTGACTTTGGCTCACTTGCACTCTTTCAACCTAACCTACCTCACAGGATTGTTATGAGGATAAATTCGGGGTGGGGGAGGAGAGAGGATGGCATCATGTACGACACACCGAGCTCCTTTGAGGAGTAGCACAGGCCCCATATAAAATCAACAACAAAAACTCCCCCCTGGGCTCCGGCTTTGGAATGGCTGCTAGCTTTAAATCGAAGCACTTCACTGCTATAGCGTTGGGGGCTGGAGTTTCTGAAGAACAGGAGGAAAGGATAAGGTGGATTTAAGCCCATGATGCACATCTTCTCAGCCTTAATCCCCACTTGTAGGAAATTATAAACTGAGGGGCTCTAGCAGGCCAATTCGCTCTGTCCCCCTTCCATTTTTCTTTTTCCCCCCAACTCCTCTGAACATTCCAAAGGTCTAATAAACTGAAAGTTTTTTTACTTCCATTTTCTTTCAATTTGCAAATGGATATACTTCTGTGTCCCCTCAGTATCCAGAAACCCCTACCATATTTTTGGTTGGCTCCATTTTGCTTCCATACTGATAGTCGTCATGGGACCACCTGACTTCCATATTAGAGGAAGCAAATGAGCCCTATTCAGGTGTTTATTCATTCATTTATTTACAACTTTTGTATAATGCTCCACATCTAGAGATTCCAGTGCAGTGAACAACAAGAGACAAAATGAACAAAAGATAACAAGAATGAAACATGATATTAAAACTATTCATTAGAAAAACACAGTGTGCCAAGAGGTGTTCTATTTCCTAGAAAGCTGAACAGGCTAAATAGGGCATGGACCGTTGACTGAGCAGGCATGCATACAGGACTTCAGGTTCCATTCGTCCTTACTGTGGTGAGACGGACTGTATTTCTATTTAAATCCCATTACTGGGCAGGACTTGGGAGCTGCATTCCAGTGTTGCATGTGGCCAAAGGCAAAAAGAACAGGGCCCCAAAACCTGAAATATCAGCATATTTTAGCTGAAAGTTCTTACAGCTAGTACCTATGTCTAAGGAGAGGTATTGCAACCTTTTAGGAGAGGGGGGAACCCACAAAAATTCTGGGAAACCACAAAGTTATCAGTGTTTGGGGAAAAGGGGCTGGGGCATTTGCAATTTTTTGTGTGTGAAATGCTGTCCTATTTTTTTGGTGATGACATTTCCTCTTTTGGAGAAATCACAGCTGCTCTGAGTTTCTAGTTATTTTTAGACACACACACCTTCCCTGGACAGGAAGTAAAGCCTTAGCTAGACCTAAGGTTTATCCCGGGATCGTCCCGGGGTCATCCCTGTTTATGTAAATGACACACAGGACAGCCCGGGAGCAAACCTTAGGTCTAGCTAAGGCCTTAGAGTTACTCACAAAGGAGAAATCCAGAATTTTAGCATAGCTGATGGGACTGCAGCATGTCCTTTCACCCAAACGAAGATAGCAATAAGGACAGGAATTCCCAGCTTTCATTTTCAATGTGAACACAGCATTTCCATCTCTAGAGTACATTACTTTAGTTTTTCCTATTCCTATATGTTCAACTGGCATCAGTATTCAAGCTCCTAGGCCTTGTCAATACATTTTTATTTTCAATTCCCTTTCTGGTAATTTAGAAATGTACATTCTTCGCCATGTCTGGGTGGGTGGGTCCTCAACTATATAGAAGCCACTTCCTATTTTGCTTCCAAACTGATAGGCCCATAATGATCCCAGTTGATTATTAGATATATATCTATGTATCTTCATTAAATTACTTTGCTTATTGATACAAGGCATTGGTACAAAGTCTCTTACTGAATTGCCACAATCTGCATTTTCAAGTATGGCCGCAGTGTGTCCATGACAACCAAATAAATCACAAAAATGTTTTGGTTTTAAAAATAATAATTACCCAGACAGTACACTATGAAATCACAAATAATCACAAATGCAAAACAGATGCTAGGCCATCTTCACTGAAGATTGTAATCTGCAAACGCATGGGGGTTTGTGCCCTTGATTTAGTAGTTTAAAATGCAGCAAAGCTGTTTATATTCACTGTCAAAATATTTGCACTGCATATGCTCACAGTCCCTGTGGTGGAAATGTATTCTCCCCCTGCCCCGCCCCCCTCCACACCCCACACTAGCATGGCAGAATAAGCACCAAACAAAGATGCATGCCTCCTGCTAAGTGCTGGCACAGGGCAGTTTTGCCTCTGCTAAAACATTTGTTAATGAATCATCAAAGTGCGCTGCAGCTTATTCCCTTTATCCTGGATAAGCTTCCTGAGCAATTACACTGCATGTGCACTTTCTAACTCCCTGCAACCAGAAAACCAGATGCATAGTCCATCTTGTATTTGCTGATTTATGATATTTATTAATCTCTGTCAAGGGCTGGCTTCAAATTAAAGGAGGTTTGTTAAATCAATGAATCAATGTATTAATGGGACAATAATAACAGTATTATGATATTTAATGGAGAGAGAGAGAGGGAGAGAGAGAGAGCTGAGTTTGGGGGAAAGTAAAGGGAAAGTGATTGCTCAAATGTGTGTATTTATTCATAAATAGCATGGATTTGAGGTAAATATGTGTAGATAGCTAGACTGACAGAAATAGGGGCCTTAGCTAGACCTACCTGTTAGCACGCAACGGAGGAGGAAGATCTTGTAATGTGTTTATCACGAGATCCCTCCTCTGTTTACACGCGACAACCTCAGAAGGAGAGGCGTCACGCCCGCCATTTTTTTTTATTAAAGGGCCAACAGTGCACGAACGCTCGTGCATTTAGGGTGACCATATGACCGGATTTGTCCGGATTTGCCTGGGTTTTTGGTGCCAAATCTGGGAGGGGGAGGGGAAATCCGGATTTTTCTAATCTTCCCCAGCCGAAGAGCAGCTCTAATGGGAATTAACAAAAATGCTTATAACTCTGTCATTTTTAAAGCTAAAGACATGAAACTTGGCATGATGGTAGCTCATAGGTAGGGCTTTAGTCATACCAAATTTTAAACAGATATGTTCATTCATTGATTTTTTAGGCTCTTTTAAAAACTGAGGTTTTAAAGTTATTATTTTTAAAATCATCATTTTTAAAGATAAAGAGATGAAACACGACACCATGATAGGTTTTAGGTAGAGCTTTAGTCATACCAAATTTGAAACAGATCCGTTTATCCATAGATTTTTAGGAATTTTTTTTAAATTTGAGGATTTAAAATTATTATTATTTTAAATGTTTATTTTTAAAGATAAGGAGATGAAACTTGGCACCATGATTGCTCTTAACAAGGACTTTAGCTATGCCAAGTTTGAAACAGATCTGTTCATCCATTAAGTTTTAGGGGTTTTTTTTAAGTTTGAGGTTTTAAAATTATTTTTTAAAAATGACATTTTTAAAGATAAAGGGCTGAAAGTTGGCACCATGATAGCTCCTAAGGAGAGATTTAGCCATGCCAAGTTTGAATCAGATCTGTTCATCCATATTTTTTTTAGGATTTTTTTAAAAGTTCAATATTTTAACATTATTGTTTTTTTAAAACTGCTGGAGACATATCCTTCAAACTCAGGTTGTCAAACCTCTTCTTTGGAGTGTTGCACACTGAGCAGTTTCAGCGCTTGGCATTAAGGGGATCTCCAGTCTTTAAGTAAGAAGTCCTGGGCAAGCAGGGCATCTTTCCTGTTGCAGATTTGGTGTGCAGTCGGGTACCTGGAGCTCAGCAGAGGCAAGGCATCCACAAATAAAAATGTGGGAAAGGAGAGGTCAGTCAAAGCAGCCCAAAGGGCAAAACAGAATGGGCCAGAGGCCTTTTTCTCAAATTTCTACATCATGGGCGATGAAGGGTCATCTTTAGAGAAAAACTCTCACGACCAACAGTAAGGTGCCAGTCGAGATAGAGGCTCTCTTCTTTGTGGATGCCCTGTTGCTGCAAATGTTGGAACCTGGCATATCATTGCTTTGCTTTGCTACCACTTCCCTTCTACTTCCCTTTGTACACTTGTGAGCTAGGCTCTGACTGCACTGCTGGGATGCAATGCAGAACATTTGAAGTGCATTCCAGAGAAAAATAGATTTGTGGCTTTGGCTGGCTGGCATATCTCTTAGAGACAGAGTTAGACTGAAGACACAACTCAGAGATGGCTGTAGCTGAGCCCTGAGAGGCTGCTGTACCACACAGAGCCTTTTTAAGAGTGTCTCTGAGTCCAGTTTTGGTGCAGGCAGAGGCGGCTGGTAATGAAGTTTTTTTAAAAAAACAAGAGTCACCAGATACGACCAAGATATAAGCTGTTGCCCTACCCCCAGCCACAGGGTACAAGTGCACAGCCTGGCTGGATCGTTGGGAGATTTTGGCAGAGAGAGAGGAGGGTGGGGGATTATTTGAGGGTGGAGATATTGGCTGGCTGGTATAAGGCAGAGAGAGGCTGAAGGCAACCCAGATGCACCTGTAGCTTGACCCTGAGGCTGGCTTGCCACGCAGAGTGTTTTAAGAGTGCATCAAAGTTGTGCAGGAGGAGAGGAGGTGGAGGCAGCTGGTGGCAGAGGTTCTTAAAGTATTGGGCAAAAGGCGGGATATAATAATAATAATAATAATAATAATAATAATAATAATAATAATAATATAAGAGTCACCAGACATGACCAAGCAATAACCTGCAATAAGCAATATCCCAAGCCACAAGTGTGCAGCCTAGCTGGACCATTGGGAGACTTTGTGGGGGGAGAGAGAGAGAGAGAGAGAGAGATTGTTTGAGGCTGGAGGCTTTGGTTTGTCTGCAATGACTTAGAGTGAGAGACAACAGAGGCTGCACAGACAACCCAGAGACATCTATTGTAACTTAGCCCCATGGTGCTGGCATGAAACGCAGGGCATTAGGAAGAAGGTCTCAGAGTCACATGTTTGTGCAGGAAGTAGACAGGAGCTCTAAATCTGGATGTGCGAAGTGGTGCCAACACACAAGCCTTGAGAAGCTAATGTATATAAGTGAGAAGGGTGGATGGGCAAAGTAGTGTTCGCTGCCACAACACCCACCCTAAAGTTAGAGTAGAGAAACTTGTGACAATTACACGCAAGCTTTTTTTTTTTTAAAAAAATTGAAATTAAAAAAAGCCAGCCATCTGGTGGCCAGTAGCAAACCCTGTTAACAACAGCAGCAGCTTGCAATGAGTGGAGATACAGTCAGAAAAGATATTTGAGGGAAGGGGAGAATGTAACACACAGAGTATAGCAAAAGGTTCAAAGTACAGCAAAACCTACAAAAGTAGGAGTGAGTGAAGTTAATTTCAGGTACATTGAATCTCTCACTTGTTCTTTATTTCAGTGATTTTAACATTAAGACGTTATGTAGAACAGATTTGTCTTTAATGTGTGTTGTAAAATCAGACATGTGACCAAGGCTATGTTCGGGTGGGCACGCCCCTTGGTGCTGGACACGCCCCCTTGGGGGCTGACCATGTTGTCCTCCTTTTTGGTTTCCAAAATATGGTCACCCTATTTAAATTATTTCCCCCGCTCTCCCCACCCTATCCCCGATGGGTGCAGTGGCTCCCGGCTCCTCGCAAGGAATCGCGAGGAGCCGGGTCAACCCGCAGCGCCTGGCCACACATTCCGTGGTCTCCCGAGACCATGGAAAAACTGGGGCTAAAGGGGAGTGCGAGATCCTGGGGCAAGGGAGGAATTGTCCCTCCCTGATCCCAGGATCCCCTGTGCGTCATGTGGACACACAGGGACGATTCTGGGATTTCGCCCCATCTAGCTTTGGCCATAGCCAACTTCAAAATTCAAAGAATGGAGCAATGTCCCAATGAGCAAAGGCTAAAGCATTTGGAGATTTTGACCTTAGAAGGAACACTACTAAGCGGGGAGGCATGATAAATGTTCTGCTTGGTATGGCGAATGTAGGATTGCAATGCAGGATGCAAACACAGGGTCCCGACAGATGGCCGTCCAACCTCTGCTTGAATATTTTCAGAGCAGGAGATCCTACCACTTCCCAAAACAGTCTGCTCCACTGATGAACGGCCCTTGTAATTAGGATGCCACTCGTATCCCTTAGCCAGAATCTGTTTCCTTGTAATTTCCACTAGGAACAGTTGAAGCACTATGTGAACTGACACTCAGTTTTGAAATTCACACTCCTTCACATTTTGCAAAGGAGTTCACCAATCAAAACATGTGTACAAAACATTAAAATGCATTATATTAGGAAACTTACTTGCTGAAATATATAAATGAGGCAAAAATGCATATCAGCCCATATTTTAAGATCAGCAAGAGACCTTTCTCATTTGCTCTCCTGTGAGGGTTGTCATTGTGGGCTTTTAAGAAGGCCCTGAAAATGTACTCTGTCTTTTGCTCTGGCCTTCTCCTCATTATGTTTTATCATACTGTTTTATCAGACTGTCCTATTATTACTGCATTTATATCCCAACTTATTTCTTCTTGCAAGGAACCTAAGGTGGTTTACAATACATGGTCTTCTTCCTTTCCATTTTATCCTCACAACAACTCTGTGAGAGGTAGGTTAGGCTGAGGGTGAGTAACTAGGCCAAATTTACCCTGTGAGCTTCATGGCTGAGTGAGGACTTGAACCCAGATCTCCCTAAACACAGTCCACTACACCACACTTGTTCTCATTGTCTGTGTCTTCTTCTTCTTCTTCTTCTTCTTCTTCTTCTTCTTCTTCTTCTTCTTCTTCTTCTTCTTCTTCTTCTTCGAATGTTTGCTGCAGTGGCTGCTTATACTGTGTTTCTACTGTCTTTATTATGTGTTTTATTGCCTAGGAGGGCTCCTGTCCTGAAAGGTTGCCAAGAAATGTTTTAAATAAATAAATAAATACATGTTTTGGGAAATATGTGCACAGAAATGCTTGCAAATTCTTATGCAAACATCTTTTTTTTAAAAAAAAAAGTTCAGGATGAACCAAAAACTGGAGAAATTCTCAGAGTCTGAGGCAAACCAAACTTAAGACTGGAAAAAAAAAGAGAAATTGAGAGCAACCAAAATTGACCGATATGTCCCTTCCTAATTTCCACCCATTGGTTCTTGTCTCTTCGCAGAGGTTAATTTTACATTATGTGAAGATGTGCTGCCTTTTGGCTGTCGCCAGTATACTGCTAATCTTTCTCTTTGGATGTCCTTGAGTATTGCAAATGGGTCTGTGCCATAGATTTGCATAATGATATTATGTTTTGTGCTGATTTATTTTCAATCGTTTTCTTACTAAATCCTCACCCTAAAGCTCTTGCTTCTGCTAGTGTTTGAGGGTTTTTTGGCAGATGTCCTCAAGTTTACCTTTACTAGGGGATAAACATGACTCTGGTCCCTGTTCTGGTTCCACCATCTTAAACTACCAGTTGTATTCAGAAGGAATAAGAAATGTGCATGCCCAAAAGTGTATTTCGGGGGGGGGGGGGCGGGAATCATCTTTCATCCATTCCCAGCTATATCTGTGAAAATCCATCAACACACTAGGGCAAGATCTAGACCAGTGGTTCCCAAACTTTTTCAGGTCACCGCCCCCTTGGTTCCACAAACTCATGCCCAGCGCCCCCCTACCCTACACTATCAAAATCATTATTCAGAATAGCGGTTTTCAATGACCCACCAAGGAAGATAACAACAATAAAATTCAAAACAGTAACAATTAATTGAATACTTTATTCAAAATCCAATTGGTGTGTCCTGCCATGCTGGCTGCAAACAGAAGTGTTCACTCTCTTTTCCCTCCCTCCTTTGGCAAGCCTGGGGCGGGTGCTTCCCATTTAGAGGGGATTCTAGGAGTTGAAGGACTTTTTTCTATCTAAACATGCATAAAATTGTGCCTTTAACTTATCATGTCACACTAGCATGAAAACAGGAATCAAATAGGATTTCCTTCTTCAGTGGAACACACTTACTTAGGAGTAAGCAACATTTTGTTATAAGAAAGGATACTGTGTTTTAATTAAAATTTTAAAATAATTATCTGCCACCTGGTACAGAGTTTTCCTATGGAAAATCTGGATGGGACTGAAGTAGAGGGGCACTAATTTTACTGTACTTACTGTCTTTAAATATGGTTAAATATCCCACAGTTACCTTGCTATTTTATTTCTACAATTCATTTTCTCCTGTCTTTTCTTCACCCTCTCTTGGTTTTCAGGCTGAATCCTATGCACATTTACCTCAGAGTACGTTCTATTGATCTCAGTGGGGCTTACTTCTGAGTAGACATACTTAGGATTGTGTTGCAGCTCTGTTTTTATGGTGACACAAGATACACACATACCATGTTTACCAAAAGAACGCTTGAAAAAAGGGGGTTGGACACCCTGAAATAAGCAAGGGCAGATAGGAATGGTTTCAGCAAGCATTCTGGAAAAAGGTGCTGCTGAATCTTCTTTAGCCAGGAAGGACCTGGGGAATTGCCATTCTCTCTCCCTCCCCCTTTTCTTTTCTCTCTCAATCCTGTTGTAGTCCAGATTTTTTGGGGGGTGGGAGCACACACACAGAGACACACAGCCTCTCTCTCTCTCTCTCTCTCTCTCTCTCTCTCTCTCTCTCTCTCTCCCCCCCTCCAACCCCCCCTCCCCCAAGCCTCACAAAAGCTGCCGGGCTGATTACGACAGGAGGGCAGCAGCTCAGAGGGGAGATGGCCCCAATCTGCAACTCCTGATGGGGGAAGGGAGCCTGGTGATACCTTGCAGCAGCACAAGCAGTCCTGCTCCCCACTCAGCCTGCCGGCTGACTGTTGTTCTTGGCAGCTGCTCTGCCGTCCTCCACATGCTTCTTTCTCTCCGCCACACGGCTGCTGCTCCCGCCTTGTGCCGCAACTATCGTGAGAGGTCTGCCGGGGCAGCTTGTAGGAGGGAGCAGCTCTGGCAGAAAGAGCGAGGGAGCTGGCGGCGGTGGCTCCAGCAGGAAAGAAGCCCTGGGCCCTCCTAGGCAGGAGAAGAGTGGGCAGAGCAGCTGAATTTGCCGCTCTTTCCTGCTCTGCTGCCTCCTGTGGGCGTTTCCCCCACCCTCTACTTCTGGTGGGGCCGCTGTGGGCTTGAGATAGGAGGAGAGAGCGGCTGTGTGAGTGAGAAAGTCCTTTCTGAGCAGGAGCGGTGTGGGGAGAGCAGCTGAATTTGCCGCTCTTTCCTGCTCGGTCCCTGGGTTTTAGGACCTTCTGGAGAAACCACCTTGAGCGCCCCCCCCTGCCACCCCTTTGCCTGTTAGTGCCCCCTGCCAGTGCCCCCCTGCCATCCCTTTGCCTCTTAACGCCCCCCTATGCAATCCCACCGCCCCCAGGGGGGCAATACTGCCCACTTTGGGAACCACTGATCTAGACCAAGCAGGAGGTGACACTTTGGGCATGTCTACACCATCCATTTACCCCGGGATCAGCTTGAGGACATCCCTGTGCATCCAAATGATGCACAGCTGATCCCGGGGACGACCTCTCACTTTCCCCGGGATAAAATGGACGGCACTTGTCCTGGTTTTTCCCACGGTCCTGGGACAACCCTGAAGACTGCAGGCGGTGTGGTGCAGGCTCCCAGGTCTCAATCCTCCCCACAAGTAGTGGGGCTTTGCAAATGGGCATGGAGCTGCATGGGGGAAGGCTCCATGCCCATAGTTGGGGGGAGGAG
Source organism: Elgaria multicarinata webbii (assembly GCF_023053635.1). Taxonomy (NCBI): domain Eukaryota; kingdom Metazoa; phylum Chordata; class Lepidosauria; order Squamata; family Anguidae; genus Elgaria; species Elgaria multicarinata. Next base: position 43,189,688 of record NC_086177.1, on the reverse strand, counting down.
TTTCGCCATCCCCAAGATGGCTGCTGGTGCTTTTCGGCGCTGAGTTTTGGTGTTTTTGTTTTGTTTTTTACTTGCATTTTGTGCAGAATCCCACCTGCGCAGTAGCACAACCAGCTCCTGCTTTAAAGAAACACGCGCAGCGCTGGAGCATCCCTCCTGATTTCTGGGATGTTGCGCTAGTGTGTGTATGATGGTGGATGATCCCAGAAGTGGGAAATCCAGGGATCCTCCCCCACCCGCCTGCCTGTCCTGGATAGCTGGTAGGTGTAGATGAGCCCAATGAAAACTGTTTGAAAACTGCATATGGAGTGTGTCCTGGGCCCCAACAGTTGTCACTACTGTTATAAACCATTTTAAACCAGTAGTGTAGATCCTGCCTGAATCAGCCTTCCCCCACATGGTGGCCCTCCAGATCTGTTGAACTTCACTTCCCATCATTCCCAGCCAGCATGGTCATTGGTCCAACACATGGAAGGTACCAGGTTGCAGGAGTCTGCACTTACGTCAGTACACCTAAATGGAGCTTTTGGAAGCTGAATCTCAGCCTAACTCCTTTTTTGTTCTGACCTTGAATTTTGTTGAATTCTTTTGATCATCTATTTTCAGACCTCCTAAGAGTGAGTTGACCCCTATAGCACATTGTTCCTTCTTTTCTTTTTTTGGGATGTGTATTAACTTGACAGGACACCAGGTTTAACTTGATATAATAAAAAGCGAAGGGGGAGGGGGAAATCCAAAGGATTGTATTGGTGTGAGTGTTTCCAAAGGTATTGCTACAGAAACATGTCAGTTTCCATGGAAATAACAAGACTCTGTGTGTGTGTGAATAACAGAAAATTAGGTGTTCAAGTAAGCTCCTGCACATAATCAGCATGCAAGATATTTCTGGCCTCCATTACATACGTGTGTTTTTTAGACTAACAAACACGCATGCTTTCTATGCAAATCCATGGCAATCTACCTTAGGAATTAGGTTCCAAGGTCCATAAAAAGAGCCAGGGCTGGGTTTCAGCTATATACTAAAGAAGTTGTTATAATGAGTCAGAAGAAAATAATAAATTGTTGAAGGAAAGTGTTCTGTTATCTTTGTGGGATTCGCATGGAAATTTTATGACCGGTTTGATTTTTCAGGAGGCTAAGCAAATGCCATGGAAATGCAGCCTTATTATTCATTGGCTCTGGCTGTCATACAGGGAAAAGGGTGGAAACCATTCAGAAAGAAAATCACAATGGTACCTAGATACAAATGCATATTGTGCACAGAGGAAACCTCATTGCAAAGGGACAGGTTCAAATAACAATGCACAGCCTCCTGATGTTGATCAGCCTTCCCCAGCCTGGTGGCCTCCAGATGTATTGGAATACAACTCCCATCATCCCCTGTCAGCACAGCCATTGGGAAAGGCACTCTATAGTCCTCACAGAAAAACTTGTCTCATGTATGGGGCCACAGCTACTGACGCCCAAAAGAGATGAAATATTGTAATACATTCAACCATCTAAGGACTTTTCTACATGAGGCTTTTTAACTAGGGTGACCATATGAAAAGGAGGACAGGGCTCCTCTAGCCTTAACAGTTGCATTGAAAAAGGAATTTCCGCAGTTGTCATTGGAATGCATGGAACACCTGGTGAAATTCCCTCTTCATCAGAACAGTTAAAGCTGCAGGAGTTATAAAGCTGGGCTCCTGCAGCTTTAACTGTTGTGACAAAGAGGAAATTTCAGCAGGTGCTGCATGCATACAAATGATACAACTGTTAAAAAAACAGAAGCCCTGTCCTCCTTTTCCTATTTTAACCCACCATTTTACTGAGGCTTCTGCTCCTGGATTCTTTGTGAAATTAAGATCAGCTTCTTAACAAGTTCATCTTTTGTGAGATTAAGATCAGCTTTTGGCTTCCCCCCTCTACCTTTCTATACATTCCATTACACAACCGCTTGGTAGCACTGTTATATAGCAGAATTGCACAAATACACTAGGGTTTCATGCCAGCATTCACAATAATACTAGACTTCCCTAGTTATATAATGGATTGTAAAGTGCAGGAGAGGACGGGGAAGATGGCAACACGTGTAAAACAGCTGCAGACTACTGTGAGTGAGGAATCACAAATTCAGAATAAATGCCTTGTGCAGAAAGGCTGTAAGGCTCATTGTCTATTTGCCAACGGCATCAGAAATCACATTCACAGCAAGGTCTTCAATACTTCCGGTAGATGCATTTGTTTCCATTAATCCAACATCTTACTTTCACTGTGGTTCAGGGTTGAGGAAATGTAGATCTGGAGCAGCTATACCATTCCCAAAGGCTAATGATATATATCAACTCCTTCCTTGCCTCAGGTCTGTTCAGACAACACGCTAAGCCATGGTTAGGGCTGCTAACCCTTTTTCAGCAAGTGGTTAGTGAGCATGCTTAAACCGTGGTTATTAAGTAGTCACTGTGGTTAGGGAAAATGCTGTTCACGCGATACACTAAGGCATCTTGGTTAGCTCAAAATGTTTAACCATCATGGCTTGGCATGTTGTCTAAACAGGGCCATCCTGGATTAAGGAACAACTGTCTTTTCCCCCACTCACTAGAGCTAATAACAAAGGATTAATCCTATTTCCCTCAGCGATGCTTTCTTATTCAAATTAGTAGCCACATTCCCAAACTGCTCTGAAGTAGTCAGCTGATCTGATTGTGGATCTTCTTTGCCATGACTAGTTTGGCCCAGTAATTATTGTCAGGTGGTGCATTGGCCACATGTTAAGTTGCTATGATAGAGCTTTTCAAATCCTCAAATATCTGAGGCACTTTTGGGGTGACAGCCAGGGTCTATAGAAAGTCAAGTCTCTTCTGATATAGCCTTAAACACAAACGAAATCTATATCTAGAATGAATTTGGGTTGTCCATGAAATGTTGCTGAGTGCCTGATGCAATCAAGAGAGACTTCCTTCCGTAAGTGGAATAGGCAGTTCTTACTATCAAAGTAACATTTTATATAAGACTAGCAGTTATAGTCAAATACCAGAGGTACTTGATCTGGACAGAGGCACCTATAAAGCTGTTCTCTTCTTGATAGAATTAGCAGGATGCATTGTCATCTTCTCATTTTCTTTTTTGCCACTAAAGGCAATTTCTGTGAGAATGAAAAATACCTAGATTTTTCTGGCTTGCTTGCTTGCCTGCAGCTATATTTCACCTAGTCATGTCAGAGTAATGTACATGAAAGCAGGCACCTGAAAACAATGGCTTGGGAAGAAGAGAAATTTGTAAGAAAAAGCTAAGATCTGTATTAATAGTAGCTCTCATGTAGGAATTTAGGGCTTATCGTATCTTAAGTGTGTATAAATATTCTCTGAGTTGGTTCTATAAAGGGAACTTCTTGGTTGAAGAATTCAGTACTCTTGCTGTCAAAACTTTCCCATCAGTTGCATGAAACAAAGGTTGATGTCATATATTTGGGGCCATTTGAAAGAAAATGGCCTTGAACCAATTGTATTAACAAAGGTTTAGGAAGGCAAAGGGAGAGTGGTATGGATTTCGTAACACTGCCTTCTACTTCTAGGCTGTTAATTTTTCCCCTGTTCTTTCAAAAGTAAGCTTTCTAGAAGCTTTATTTCTTTTTGTTTACAGGCTGTTTCTTGAGTAGATATGCTAGACTACAAAGTGCAAAAGTTTTGTTGTTTCTTTTTCGCTTTGAAGTTATGTGCATCCCTTACTAGAAGACTGGAAGACGCTCTTGTAGGCCATCAGGATTTATTTATTTTTTAAATTAAAAAAGTGCTGAGATTTCTTGGGCAGCATTTAATATAAACCTGTTATATATTATTAGTTTTTTTAATGTTCTTGCTTCCTATATATTTTGAGAGAGTCTTGGATATTTCTTGGAAGATAAAGAGCAACAAAGCTGTGCAACAATGATAAAAATAAAAATTAGAACAACAGGATAACCGAAACCAAATAACAGCATTTATTATACAAAAGAAAAAGTGAACTATGACATCATGAATTACAGAAAAGGCATGCTCCACCACTGGTTTGAATAATGTCACAAATTAATTCTTTGTTTTTTCAGCCCAAATGAAGATTTCAGCTTACATCCTCGATAGCAAATGTACTCCTTGAGATTCCCAACCATTTTTTGAAAACAGGGCTGACCCACCCATTGGGCAAATAGGGCATTTGTCCTGAGGCATGGTCTGAGAGCACATGATACAGCCAGCTTGCTACATAAGTCTGGATCTGCTTAGTACCAAGATAAGAGATTACTTAGGAACTCCATGTATGCTGCATCGAGTTCTATGAAGGAAGAAAGGTGGGATAAAAATACCCTAAAATCAGAGTATTTTCATTGCTAATCCTCTAACCATAGTTAAGAAAGTATGGCGACCTTCAGAAAAAGTATGAATGCAGGGCAGTGCCTTCTGGTGTGGACAACTACATTCCTAGTGTGAGCATGCTGGGCCCCAAACCAGGAACTCATATGGCTTAGAGCTGGTCCTGTTTAAAAGTATTACATCATGCAGGTGCAAAGCAACATTTGCCTACATGAATTCATGTATCCGTTTTTCCTACCTACCTACACGCACACACACACATATAAAGCCAAACCTCACACATACTAGGATTGCTTAGCACAGATGAAAACCCAATACTACGGTATAAAGAAGAAAACCTTCTCTATTAAATGATTTTTTAAAATGTTTTAAAATACAGCCTGGGTGATAATATTAGTGTATGGCTTCACAGCAATGAAAAATGATTAAGTGTTTTCTAAAAGGATGCATATGAGTTTCCTCTCCAGCTGAAAAAAATATATAGGTCTCAGCTCAATATGATGATTAAAGAATGCTGCTGAGATGTTTAAATGTCAGTATTTATAATGAAAAAGCCCAATCCACCAGAGGAATGGCAGCCCTCCTAGCACCACTGTGCCATAAATTAATGGAATGCAGCGAATCTCAAGTTCATTTTAAAGGGGGAATCTCCCCTTCTGTTATTTGTCCTATCAATATTGTCGTTGTCAAGAACCTTGGCTTTCACGCTGATACCAGCAGTTCATTCCAAAAGTGAGGTTTCATCCTGGAAACCTTTAACAAATAGCCCCAAAGCACTGAAGCACACCGTTTATGTTTACTTGTTAGTCAAGCTGGCATTGCTAAATGCACCCCGTGCTCAGATGTGCTGCTATATTTCAGTCATTTCCACTCTGTGGGAAAACGGATGAACTTGTGAAAGATGGGTAGAAAGACGCACCAGGAAGCTGACGGTTAGATACAAGTAAACGCTGAAGCAATTTGCTTTTAAAACGATGAAGGCAGGCTCCTCTAATATTTCCTGGCACAGCTTCAGTTCTTAGGAAATAAGCATTTCCACGTGTGAGAAGATAGTCCTTTGAAATACAGATCTTGTTTGCTTACAAGAAAAGAACACAGGGAAGAGTTGCTGCATATCAGGTAAATGTTTGTTATCCTTCTTATTTGTGCCAGGGATATTGAATGTGTTTGTGCATAGCTCATGGGAAGGAATGATAGTTCCGGTGTGAGATTCATGATCTGTATCAGTCCACACCTGTGTTTATACAGTCCACTACAAATCATGGGCATGATCATGGGCATGATCCAACCTTGACACTTCTAAATCCTGTTCACTTCAAATCAGTGGGACTTGGCCAACCCTTTCCGCTCTTTATAGACATTGGATAAAACATAGCGGAAACTAGTGCACTGTCTGAGATCTGAAATGCACAGTCACTCTTTCAGTTTGTACGGTGCAAAGACAATTGATAATAGCGTTCTGCAGAAACTCAGAAACCTCTTTCAAAATGGCCATTTCTCATCAAGGTTACCACTATTTTCAGTTTAGCACTGCCCAGCTAATACAGTAGCCACTTATGAATTGCCCCCCAAAATAAAATTAAAAAAAAGTGGAAATGCATCATCAAAAAAAAAAAAAGAGGATAAAAGAGGACACAGATTTGCATAACATTTGCATATGATAATTTAGATCTGAATATGGAAATTTAGAAAGAATTATTATAGTTTAAGTAGGAAAGTACATCTCACCATAGTGTGGAGGGCTGTGGCTGGGTGGCCGGTGTGCCTGCCTCTTCAGTCTGCTGCCCAGGGGCTGTTGATGGACAACAGTGCTTATGCTTCTTTATTTTTGAACCAGAGGTGGACAGAACAGCCTTTCAAATAATGGACACCTTCAAGTACAGGACAGTCCTCTAGCAGCACTTTATATAGAGAGGACTGTGCTCTGTAAAAGAGGGCACATGCTCCCCTTAATTTTAATATTCGATCATATGTCCATCTGAACTTTCAGCCAACTGACCCCAAAGATGCAATAAGAAAAAAGGACCCGTAATAATATACTGTTTGCTGCCAAAATCTGGTTTGTTGAGAACAATGTTTTTGTGGCCACAGTTTAAAATCTGAAAAAAATAGTATTGTTTCACAGTGTATTAATCATATAGGAAATGCTAGCTATTGGCCCACATGCAAGGTCTGAATGCAGGGCCCTTAAGGTTAAGAAGAGTTCTTGAATTTGAGGGGTGTGTGAGGTATCATGGAGGTGATCTTGATAAAATTTACAAGCCTGCCCCCGACTCCAGTTTTAGCCTAATTATGGTTCAACCTGTAGGCTTCTAAAGCAATAGCCAAGACAATCATAAAAGGTAAGGTGTGGTAAAAATAATTCCTCAGTTTCAACTGTAATGGAAATTTATTTATTTATTTATTACATTTTTATACCGCCCAATAGCCAAAGCTCTCACTGGCCAAAACAACAACTGGGATGCCATGTGTCACAGTCACAGAAATGTCATTGTTTTGCCATTTTGTGCACGCTCTGGAAAAGCAAAGGGCACTGCCAATTGCGGGTTTTGCCAGGAAGCACCATTGTTGTTCAGGCAGCACCCCACCCAAAGGGATGACTAAGTGAAGGTGTGTGTTCCATCCCGATAAAGGTAATGCAAATGGTTATTATAGACCCAATAAGAGCACTGAATAAGTGTAGTGCAGGAGTGTTGAACATCAGGCCTGTGGGCCAAATTTGGCCTACCTGGGGTCCCAATCCGGTCTTCTAGCATTTTCCTTGTGCCGAACCATTCAGTGCATTCCCAGCTTTTGCATAGGGTTTTCCCCATTCTAAAAAATTGAAATGCCTTTCCTAAAATGAAGTTAGTCACAGTAAGAGATTTAAGCTAAAATATTCCAGGGGCTTGTTGTATTTTTGGTCCCCAACCCCTTTGCCTCCCCACCCTCAACCAGAATGTGGCTCCTGAAAGTTTTTCTGAAATTGAATTTTGATGCCCCTGGTCTAGCGGCTCGAGTAATGTCTGGAAATAAAATGATCCCTTAGAACACCAGTGGGCATCTTGTATGAGGGGTCGCTCATGCACGCATCTACACACACTCATGCACACAAATACACAGCACATGCATACACACCCACTCCCCTCCACATGCAGACACACACATCCTGACCTGAAGGCTTAGAATAAAGAAGTTGGACATGACTGTTATAGGCACACCTCCATCATTAAGCAGAGTGAGGCAGTTGCCTCAGGCAGCAAATGCTGGTAAATGGCAGCAGCACTGGCACTACTCCAAGCCATTCCTTCTGGGCTTTCCCATTCTCCTAAACTGGTGTCCTCGACAATGGCAATGGTTGCTTGTTGCTGGCCTGGGCTGGTTATTTCGCCTAGTCATCTTTTCCCAACGCATCACAAACAACCCCACTGGGAAAAACTGTGAGCAAGCAAGCAAGCAGGCAGGCAGGCAGGGTGGCAGCCAGCCCAGACCACATACTCCAGCAGGGATTGTGCAGGCACATGCCCTGTGCAAGTGACACATACCAGCAGCACTGCTGCTTCTAAATTGTTTGAGCGCTCAGCAAGCAGGCAGCAAGTGGCAGCGAGGTACTCAGAACAGAGCTGTGTGTGCCACACTGCCTGACGTTTACCACCTGTGCTAGCCTTCTGCTGTCAAGTGGGTGGGTGGGTGGAATTCTGTCTTTTCATAAGTGTTGAACTAAGCTTCACTCATCCTTTTTGCCTGCCCCCACTCATCTTTCTAGAAATATGTCTGAACAAAGAACATGGGCAACTTCAACATGCAAATTTACATCTCTATACATTCCAGGCTGACTCTCTAGCTTCACCTACCCCTTCCCCATTACTCAGCTTGTAAGTTAGAAGTACTGCAAAGTCAGGTTGCTCAGAGCATAGATTTCCAGATATTTTGGACTTCCACTCTCAATCTTCTTGATCACTGGCCATGCTGGCACAGACTTCTGGAAGCTGAAACATCTGGAGACTTTCCTTCTGGTGTAGAAAACACTTGGAGTATGTGGGATCAGGTCTTCCCAGGATATTGGTCAGTTTGAATTTCCCTCCCTGGGAAACCCACCCCCCAGCTCCACAGAAATACTTTAGCCCCAGGGTCTTCCCACCACCCTATAAACTGCTTTGGTGAATTACTCTTAGGATCTTGATAAGGAAGGCTTGGTGAGCTAGTTTGATTTTTTTTTTTTTTTTTTTTAAACCAACTGATCATTTTCAGCTTTTTTCTGGTTGGTTGGAGTTGATTTGATTCTCTTGCCTAGGCTGGAAGTTGGCCTGCCGATGTGATGGACTACTTGGAAAACACAGTAACTAGGTTTTAAGGAGTTTAATGGAAGCTCTAAAAAAAGGAGCCTGTCCTATATCAAAGCCATGAGAAGGCGAATGTGCTATAAACTTTGGCTAGGATTTTCTCCAGAAACGTTTCTCTAGAAACTAACTAGTGGTTGGTACCCCTAAATTACTGATAAGCATTGATTAAGTCTGTATAATGCTATTCACAGTTAATAAGGCTGTCAGTACTATTAAACATAAATATTTGTCTTGTCAAGGAACATTCATATCTCACACATTTTTTTTTTTTTAGTTTGAAAGATAAATGTCAAAGCTTTCATAGTTGAAGAACTGTAAAGGAGATCTGCCTATCAATAACTTTATCATCCCCCTATCAACCCTTGAAATGCAAGATGCAGCAAACAGTATTTGAATTGCTCATGCTGATTTCCTCTGAAGACAAAAGAAATCTGGCTATAAAATGCACTTGACAGTTATTATTGCTACATTCTCCATCATCAGTATTTCCCTCAGGACGATGCTGTCCAGACATCTGTGGCCTGGTTCAGGTAACACGGATGGTGCTATATAAATAAATAATAATAATAATAATAAATCATGCTGCTTAACCACAAAATGGTTAATGGAATGCGTTCTCTTAACCATTTTGTGGTTAAGCAGCATGGTTTAGTGTGTTGCCTGAACCAGGCCAAAGGGAAATAGTGGATCAGATATGGATTGATTATACATTCTTGGTGAACCACATATAGTTGACAGCAGGGGTGGGCAACCTGGGGCCTGCCAGATGTTTTGGCTTCTAACTTGTGGGAGGAGGGTGTTGGATTGGGGAAACTGCTGGAAGGAAGGGGTTAATTTTTCCTTTCCCACCATATTTTCTTGTATCCAATCCTTTCCTCCATAGCTCTTTTCAGAACTGGCCCTATCATAAGGCAGAGTGAGGCAGTTGTCTCAGGCAGCATATTTTGAGTGTTATGAAATCACAGAAAATTGTTAGTCATTTACTTTGGTTTTATTGTATTTCTACTGCCGTGACAGGGAGAGATATTTATGGGATTTTTTTGCCTCATTTACCAAAATATCTTGGCTGGCTTTGGTACTATGCCGTTGACTTTGGTAGATGGGAGAGCAGCAAAATGTCTTGGGCCATCCGTGGCTCTTTCAAGCTTCTAAAACCTGTAGAAATCTGTTCACTGCTTGTGAGATGTGGACCTTCCATGACTGAGATGTGGACCTTCATGCGTTCTTAAGCTGTGAAACCTGTATGTTTCCCTCTCTATGGCTAACAGGAGTTTTGATTTTTATTGTGCCACAGGAGCAAAGGGAATCACAGAGCTGAGGGTGGGTGGGTTGTCTGTAGACTTGTGGTCCAAACCCCTGCCAGATGCAGGAAATCTAAAACTAGACTATCCCCAACAGATATGTAGTGAGTTTGTTAGTGAGCAGAAATATGGACTTCACAGAGTTAGAAAATGCTGCTAAGAGTCTTGCGTAGTTGAACACAGTGAGTACATTTTAGCAGGCTTTAGCTGATAAGAACAGGGCACATTCCCTGGATGGGCCTCTCATAGTTATGCCATCCTTTTCTCATACAGTCTTATCTCAGGATGACCTGGGAGGTTTTCACTCCTTACGAGGCACTAGAAAACGCAATTAATTTCCCAAGTTTAAATGCTTTGTGAACCTGCTTCTTCTGAGAGGGGGGAGGGATGCAGCCTGTCAGCTCCTGCTGTGGCTCAGAAGGACAGCTTCTATCTATCCTGGGGGGAGGGAAGCAACAGACACCCAGCTATGAAAGCTTGATTAGCTGGAAGGAGGTGGTAACTTAAATATCTTGCATCCATTTTCCATCAATAAACTGTTATCTTTTTGCACATCTGTTATCTTTGTTTCATCTTGATAACCAAAAGAAGCTGATTGATTACTTGGACCTGGTAGAACCCGAACCCAACTCAACACAAGATGGCTGTGGATGAGCAAGGGGATAATAATCAGTCTTGGAAACCTGGTCATCAAATCATGGTTATGTGCACTGGGGAAGTATCATACTTTATGAGTTAATGTTCACTGGTCCAGTTATCACTCAGTGCATACAGCTGCCTCTGTATTTCTCAGTAGGGAGTTCCCAACTTCCAACATGCTTCTCTTCCTCTTTCCGTAGGTGGTGGTTGAGTTACCTTGGTCCTTGAATGACAGAAAGTCTTCCTTCCTACTAGCATTGCCGTAGCTGTTTGGCATCAGTGTCCTCACGGTTGCTCGTGTTAGAAAGATACTGAATGGATTTCTAAATTCCAGGGCAAAGAGTCCAAACCCCAGACAGCTTGTGACGATCTCCAATGCCTTCAGCTGAGGCTGCTGGGAGGGTATACAGATGAGGATATGCTACCTTGTCAAACCGCTTCCCAGCTAGGCTGTGACCCTGATCCTAAATAAAGATATTCAGGAATTTCCAATCACAGAACTCCCATCTCAAGGGTAGTTTGACCCTCTATCACTGTCTCATTATGCATCTTTGTTTACACCAGGAGAGAATCCCAAGAAGAAATCAGCCTTCCCCAACCTGGTGTCCTTTATATGTCCCAGTATTCCTGGCCAGCATGACCAGTAGCTATGCTGGCTGGGAAGGATAAGCATTGCTGACCAAAACAGAAAGTGGGCACCAGCTGGCGGAGGCTGGCATAACCCTTTCCAACATAGTTCAGATCACTGCATACTTGTAAAAAATGCTGAGTTTACCACACTTCAGCATGCTGAAAGGATAAGAACACAAGAACATAAGAAGAGCCATGCTGGATCAGACCAAGGGGCCATCTAGCCCAGCGCTCTGTTCACACAGTGGCCAACCAGCTGTCAGCCAGGGACCCACAAGCAGGATACATTTCTTTCTGCCATGAAGTAGAAGTTGAGACAGGAAAAAATAACTGTTGAGATCACATTTGAGGTGGCCTCTTCCTCTGCCGCCTCCTCCTCCTCCTCCTCCTCCTCCTCCTTCTGATACAGAAATTCCAGACAGATAGAAATGAATGTTTCTCAGAATAACAGATCGTGTGAGGAATCTATAGAGTAGCAAGAAGGCTCAAAAAATAGGTAAATGCTTTCACTCTTGAAATGAATCCGACTTGATAATGGCCAGGCCTCTTGCCGACTGCCCCGTGTTGCAGCTGACAACCACAGACTGAGGGTAATTCCATAAAAACATGCACAAACTCCTCGTCTTGTCTGCTCTTGCATATGCAGGCTTTGGCGGGACTGCAGTTTTCAATCTGGGACGGCAGCGATGGTGATTAAAGAAACATTTAGGATGCAATCCTATGTAAGTTTAGACAGAAAAAAGTCCTACAACTCCCAGCACTACCAGCTAGGAGTTGTAGGACTTTTTTTTCTGTAAAAAAAATTATATTTTTTTCTCTCTCTTTCAATTATGTTGACTTGCTATTACTCTCTCTGTCTCGTCTCGTCTCGTCTCTCTCTCTCTTTGCTGTCATCCATTCCTCATCCATTTCACATGTGCATTCAGGAATTTCATCTGAATTGTGTGAACTGAGGATCCTGAGTTGAGTGCAGGGTATTGTCTTTGGCCCTCACCTGGCTGTTTTGTTGTTTGCTTGTTTGTGCTTGGTGGCTGTCTCAGCACTGTCCTTCACCACGGCCTCCTTCACACTCATTGTCTTGGACATAATGGAACAAAAGAAGGCTAAGAGTTCAGCCTGGGAAATATGCTGTCAAGAGGCTCCAGGATTTATTTAGGAGTCTCTTTTGAGTGGTTATGTTGCATCTGCCAAGTGGTGGCCTGAAGGCTAAACTTAAATGAACTGTGACTAAGAGCTGGTGACATTGCCCATTCCCTCCGTGTGTCAGTTCATAGATCCTACCCTCAATTTGTAGCCAAGCTTTTCCCTCACTGGAGAACCTCTTTTCAATTCTAGGGCTAAGTCCTTGACTTGAGATATTAAAGCATCTTGTTTAAGGGCATTTGAGATGTGGACCTGGGATCTCAACATGCTCAGATGCTATCTTTTGTTTTGGGGCCCTACAGCTTTGCCTCAAGGTGTAAACTAGTGTGCTTTAATGGTTGAAGTGTTGTACCCACTTGGCCATGAAGCTCACTGGATGAGTCACAGACTCTCAGCCTAGCCTACCTCACAGGGCTGTTGTGAGGATAAAATGAAGAGTAGGGTCATGTTCACTGCTTTTGGCTTCTTGGAAAAAAGGCAGGGTATAAATGTAACAAATAAACAAATAGGACAGAGGGTGACATACCACTGGTTGGTATTTGTGTGTGGATAGGTTCTGTTCAGACAACACACTAAGCCATGATTAAGCCACTAAATCTTATATAGCCACCATAGTTAGGAATGGTTCACACGACATGCTAAGCCATTATGTTTAGCTTAAAATGCTTAACCACACTGGCTTAGCATTTTGTCTGAACAGGTCACATATCCTACAATTGTGTAACTGTGAACTTGGCTATTGGGCAGTATAAAAATGTAATAAATACATAATACAATGTGGAATTTGCTTTGTCACCATTCACTTTAGTTTTTGTTTTATTTTTTATCTTGCCTTTCAAATTTACCTGAAACATTTCCTAGGTGCTATTAGGGATTCACAGCTGATTTCCCCTTTAAAAATAATGTTGTGGGTTTGGCTGGTTGTCTTAATTCAAGGGGCCCTGTTAACAAAAGAACAAACAATAAAAATCAGCCATTCCCTGATGTCTGGAGATTTCTCTTTAGGTGGTGATATACCCTGCAGCTAATGTGAAGAGTAGAGAGAAAGTGAGTAGCATTTGAGTGGTAGGCACAGAAGGCAGGTGAGGGGTGCATTTAACTGGAATTGGCTAAAAGTGAAACATCTTGCAGGCTTATCTGTGGTACTTTCTGCTGTAGGAATCCCCCGTTTTTCTATATTTGTAGATAAACAGATATTATAAAGCTGCCATAAAACTCCAGTCCTCTCTCTCTTATCCAGAGGAAATTAAATCCTTCAGTGCTGTTCTGAAATACTCTTTCCTTAGAGAAACAAGGACCACTTAACAACATGTTTCAATATTGAACTTCAGCTATTGGGCGGTATAAAAATGCAATAAATAAATAAATATCTGAAGTGATTTTAGTATTATATGTAAGTGCTCTGAATATTTTATTGTTTAAAAAGCACCATGAGTGTCAGCTGATGATGAGGCCACCGTATAAATAGAATCATTATTACCTCCCAGACCAGTTTCCAACTTTCTTTGACACCAATACGCTTCTGTTTAACTGTACTCAATCCAACTTACCTGCCCTACACCTTCAAGTTCTATAGATACGCATGCATCCTCACTCTTCCCCTCCGCTCCTCCCCTCATGCACCATCCCCTCTCATTGGTGCATGACAGGAGTTCGCCTTATGAGGAGACCTTGGCTTGCATTAGCCGGAGTTCCCTGTTACATCTGAATCGAGGAAATCTTGACTTAGGCCATAGCTAGACCTAAGGTTTATCCCTGGATCGTCCAGGGGTCAAACCTGTTCATCTAGGTGACACACAGGGGATTCAGTGTTCAGGCAGTGGTGAACCCTGGATGATCCCAGGATAAACCTTAGGTCTAGCTGTGGCCTTAATGTCAGTTAACAACCCAGGATAATTAAACCAGTGTTCTCTGATTAGGTTCCTTCTGAACCAGTGTTTTCTGGTTTAGAAGGAACTCTAGCTTAATGCCCACCGGGATTTCTGCGCCAAAGTCAATACATGATGGAAGAACAAAGGGGAGGCGCAAAGGAGGAATATGCAGCCACGGCATCCCACAGCTTCATAAACTATGGATGCAGCCATCATAAATTCATTGCAGTTTTAGATACATAATTGTGTGTTTATTATCATAGTTTTTAAAGGTTGGATTGGATTGTCCTTTAATATATTGTGTGCTGTTTTGTGGCCTTGAAAAGTGATATATAAATATCTGGATGGATAAATAAGTAAGTAAATAAAAAAGTAATACTACTCAGCATACTTTAACTGTTGGTAGAAGTTTTCTTGTCATTCCTTTCCCTACCATGTAGGCCAGCTGTAGTTGACCCTCCCTCAGGGCAGGGGACATAGCTTAGTCGTAGAGCACCTTCTTTGTGTGCAGAAGATCCCAGGATCAATCCAGGTAGGGCTGAGAAAGAATCCAGCCTAAAAACATGGAGAGCCACTGCCAGTCAGTATTGGCAATACAGAGTTAGATGGACAAATGGCCTGACTATATAAGGCAGCTTCCTATGTTTGATCTATAGAAGAATCACATGTGTAGGCTTTGGGTATGCAGGAGAAGGGATATAAAAATGGCTAATTCTTCTGTGGAAACTGTTTTTGACTTGAGAAGAAGTTCCACCCTGTCTGTTGGTACTTTGCCAAGTGAGGAGGAAGATACCAGTACAGCCAGTGGGCTTCCATACTGAAGCCATTTCTGAATAACTACTGTGCCTAGAAAGGAAGTGAAGCTTATAAGCAAGGAGTTCTTTGGGCCAAACTTCATGCTGATCCTTCACCTCATTCCTGCTTCTGTTTTGCTATGAGCCTCTTGACCAACCGTATGACATCATATGCCTCAAATCCAGTTATGCATCCAGGTCCTAATTTTAGCTAAGGATCTAATATTTACCCCTTCCTTGGCTTGGGTCCAACCACCCTCAGATCCCCAACTGTCATTTGTACAGAAGGGGGAAAAAAAAGATATTTTATACATCCGCTGATCATAGAATCATAGAATAGTAGAGTTGGAAGGGGCCTATAAGGCCATCGAGTCCAACCCCTTGCTTAATGCAGGAATCTACCTTGAAGCATCCCTGACAGATGGCTGTTCTGCTGCATCTTGAAAGCATCTTTGATCTTTGATAGCATTCAAAGCATTTGAATGATCAAATGAAAGCATTTGATCTTTGTCCCCACCACCGTTTTTCTCCAAAAGGACAAGTTTAAACATTTGTAAAACCATGAAACTTACGAAATAAGCTCAAAAGAAATAATCGTGTCAATTTATTTACATGTATTTTTTCCAAATCCAATAAATTCAAGTTAAATGACTGCATTTTCAAAGTGTTTCTGCCCTTTTGCCTTCTATCACGCTTAAGCCCTAAAATGACTTCTTAAAGAAATATTCGCTAATGAAGTGCACCTACTCCTGATTTTCACTCCATCGGTTGAAGTCCTTTCCTTCCCTCCTTCCCTCACAAAAGCTCTCCGCTGAATCAATTTCCAGTCTATTTAGCACTTCCTATTTTCCCACAATTACCCCCTTACTACTTTGTCCAAATTTATTGCCACAGAACATCCTTCAAGAATCCCCACCCCAAGATATCTGTCTGTCTGTCTGTCTGTCTGTCTATCTGAGAGATGTGCCTTCCTCCAGTCTTTCCTCCTCCCAGGCTCTTCCCATTAAAAAACTAAGCTTCCTAGCTTGCTTGCTTGCTTGCTTGCTTGCTTGCTTGCTTCCTTCCTTCCCCTCCCTTAAATCAATTGCCTATCATGTCCCAAGTCAAATGCCTGAACTGCACATTATTTGCCAGGTTAAAAGATGGTAGCCCTAACTTGCTTTGTTTGTTTTCTTCCTGCAGACTACATTTCTTGGACATGGTAGCCCTGCATATACTTAATCACCAAGAACTATAAGTCCTGTTGAAAACTTGTGTATTACATTGCTTTCTGCTTGGCAAGGTACACAGGCTGTCTTGTGTAGCAGAATAGTTTCTCACTATTTCTGAGTTCTCATTAGATATTGGTCAGACTTTTGTCTGTTTGACCTATACCTAATAAGAGCACAAAAATAGTGAGAAGCCAGTCTAAGGCAATGCACGTACCTTCACATGGTACTCACATGAAGGGGCAAAACAGCTAGGAAAAAGCCAGTGGGCTGCCCCTTTGACCCCAGCCCTGAAGATGCACAGGTTTCTCCAACAGCTGCACAGGGTTCCAGAATATGAGGAACCCATCATGAATAGAAGCCTGTATGTGAACGTTTCACCACCTCAGGCATCTGCAAGGATAGCAAGGCCTCATCATTGTGAGGATGGCTGAAAAGGTCGCTATGGTCCCTCAGATGAAATCTAGGGGCCAGATCTACACCAAGCAGGATATAATACTTTGAAAACATTTTGAAAACTGTATATGTAGTGTGTCCTGGGCCTAAACAGTTGTCACTACTGTTATAATCAGTATAAACCATTATAAAGCAGTAGTGTAGCTCCTGCAAGGCTCTCTCTCTAAGGGCACAATCCCGGGCATGTTGAGGCAGAAAAAAGCCCTACAACTCCCAACATGCATGCTAGGAGTTGTAGGACTTTTATTTTAAATGTCTAAACATGCCTAGGATTGTGTCCTAATTGTCTGTGAAGTCAGGAAAATAAATTGTTCAAAACAGCTTCCAAAACTAGAAGTTCAAATGTTTAGACTGGTAAATGGAGCAAAACCTCTGAAAAAGTTAAAATACAATTGTCGTAAGTATTACTTTTCATCTTCTTGTAGTAAACATTGTCAACCAAAGTGTTTCCAAAGTATACTTTTAATGAATGCCTTAAAAGAATTTCATGACTGCCTAAAAAGCACTGATGCAACACTGAACTTGATCCACTTACATTTCAGAGGCAAAACAGCACAATTGACATTTCATTTTCCTACTGTATGTGCTTGTTTATTGCCGATCATTAATTTGATAGATTGTGAAATTTAAGGATTTATATTAAAAAAGAAAAGAATGGTCACTGTTCAATGGTGGATTTTCCCTCAAATTTTGACCATTGTGGAATTTACAAGACAATTTCAGCAAGACTTATTTTTCTAGAAGTTGGATGCCATCTCCTGGGAGACAGAAAAATTGCATCTTCTTTAGAAAATTAATTGGCTCTTGAGCAGCTTCAGGATTTCTTGAGTTCTCTTCCTGTATGAAGCTTTTCACATTCAGTTCTTGTTTAAGGGCAATGACAGGTCTGATAAATGTATTTTCCAAGAAAAACATTTTTAGTATAACCAAACTTCCACATATTCCCTATCTTCCAACATTTGAGAAGAAAATAGTTCACTAGGTGGTGGTACTTGTCTTTGCGGTCTTGTATAAATGACCAGTTACAGAACAATGGGTCTGAATGGATCTGAAACCTTGCACTCACAGTTACAATGGATCCATAACCTCACTACAGGGACATTAGCAGGGCATGATAATATTATGGTTCTTCATGGGTTAAAAAAGTGGTAGGGATCCTCTATCAAACAGAGGATTGCAGTAATTCCATGATGCCACCTTCATGCAATTAGCACTGTTTTTGGTGCTTTTATTACTCTATTCTGCTGCTGGTTTTATCTTGGTTTTCTGATGTTGTAATAATTTGCTGCTGTTGTTTTAATGTTTGTGTATGTTTTAATGTACTGTACACTGGCCAGAGAATTTTGGTAACTGGGCAGTTTAAAATGAATAAATACATAATGATTAAAAAAAATCTGATGACTAGACCGAGTCCTTCAGGAGTAGTGTGATTCCTGTACATTTTTTAAAAAAAAAAATTAAGGGGATATTACTTTTCTTGTCAGACATCTCATTACAAAAATACTAAAATTTCCTAAATGTGCACTGTCAAGGTTATGTGATCCCATTCCCAAGTAAAAAAGCAAAAATTTGCAAGCCACATAATTCTCACTGCAGGGTAAACGCCCACTATTAAGGTACAGATTCACTACACACCAGAAAAAGTACAGCAAGTTAAAAAAATAAAAACCTACACCAAACAAGCATGCATTTACTAATGGAGTATATACATAACCCAAAAACAAAAAATACTTTCTTAGCTTCAACATACAGTGGTCTAATGCTTCCAAATCAATCAAATACTATTGATGAAGATAAGAAAGACTTTTTTTTGCTTTTGGGTTATGCAGTGTCACAGTTTTTATTGACATGTTTTGGAGCACCACACTGCAGAGCTGTTGTGATCAGACGATTTATACAAATAAGAAGACTTGAGCTACAGAGATGACGCATTTCTGCGGGCACATATAACTGTCTTTTGCATAAATCATTCGACCAGCAGTGCAATATTCTTCCTGGTGTGCTGACAGTCCCCTGTTCAGAGTTAGTGCTCAAAGAATGAAAGGCTACACTTCCTCTTTGTATGGTATTGTCAATATGCTAGAAAGTGTCAATATTTATAACGGGCAAAGGGAACAATAGAAAACTCAAATCACTTCAGAATCAGTATTTGGTTTAGAAACCTGAATTACAAGCTTGCCTGCCTTGTAAGAAGGCAGGCTCTTAAATGAGGTATTTGGCTTATATGATCTGATACTATAGTTGTTTAAAACAAAGCAGCAGCAGAAGCGTATTCCATTTTCATAACAGTTGAGACTTATGGGGCCAAAAGCCTGCAACTGATCAACGTCAGACTCATCCATACTGCGCTTTCCGTGTAATATTAATACACTCACTTTAATTAGCTTTTATTCCCTCTGGACCAGGGCTGGTGGAGAGACAATCTTTGTTTGGCAGCTGCTAGGAGATTGTGTGGAAAGATTTGGACATTGGACACTGGGGCTTTTGCTTGATTCACTGCATTATGTTGGGATCCTGAACATATTTAATTAGAGACGAGTCCTACAGTTTTTGCTAGTGGATTTTTTTTCTAAGTAAGCAAGCTCAAAATAACTCAACCTATTCCTTTGAATCAGCCACAGCTACATCAGTACAAGCCATATACAAAGCTGGACAGCAGGGGTTGTTTGAGGGTTAAATCCTCAAATAATCCTATAGCAAATCATGGATTGTTTATCACATAATATATCTTTCATTTCTTATTATTTTTTTTATAACCCGTGCCACCCTGGTTCGGACAATATAACAAGCTACAGCAGTGCTTGAATTATTACCCTGGCTCATGCTTAAACAAAACTGTTTTTAAGAGGCACTGAAACAACATCAGGGCTGGTACCTGACTCGATGGCCTTATAGGCCCCTTCCAACTCTACTATTCTATGATTCTATGAAAGAGCAGTGGGCTGAGAATTCCAATGGTGAGGCACTTCAGCTAAAAGGGTCCTTCCCCCTGGTTGCCATCAAATGTACATATGCAGATGACAGAACAGCCAGGAAGCCTGATCTGTAGATTTCAATGAATGGGCAGTATGATATGAGAGAGGGCGCTCCTTCAGGTAACTGGACCCAAGTTGTTTAAAGCCTTATATATCAATAACATCACCTTGAACTTTGGGCTTTTTATCCTGCAACTTTACTGGGGTTTCTGCTCCCGGACTCTTTACATGCGCTTCCCCCTCCTCCCCCGGCAGAGGGCATTTCCTTTCTCTGCATTTTCTATATATTTCACTGTACAGCCACTAGATGGCACTGTGGCACAACTGCAGTTATAGCAAAACTCCATAATTACACAGAGCGATTCAAACTGGCATTTTAAAATAATACATTTCCCCCGTTACAAATAAAGCCACAGAAATGGTCACAAAGCATGGGAGAGGCCCTGAAGGTTGACAATGTCATGTAAAGACCCACAGACATCCTTGAGTAACCAATCTTGATTGCGGGATAAAAGCCTGGCACGGAGACATCTATAGTGACAACCCGTGCTGTTCTTTGAGCAAAGGTGTAACATGCTTGTGATAGGCTGCCACTCTCAAAATCTGACCATCAAGTTCTGCACTAGCTGAAGTTTCTGGATCAGTCTCAAGGGAAGCCCTAAATAAAGCACATAAAGTTATTACATAGGCAAGAATCAGGCAGTATTCCTACATCACTGGTAGCTCTGGAATCAGGAAAACCTTAACACCATTATTATTATTATTATTATTATTATTATTATTATTATTTATTTATTTATATAGCACCATCAATGTACATGGTGCTGTACAGAATAAAACAGTAAATAGCAAGACTCTGCCGCATAGGCTTACAATCTAATAAAATCCTAGTAAAACAATAAGGAGGGGAAGAGAATGCAAACAGGCACAAGGTAGGGTAAGCAGGCACAGGGTAGGGTAAAACTAACAGTATAAAGGTCTGCACAACATCAAGTTTTAAAAGCTTTAGGAAAAAGAAAAGTTTTTAGTTGAGCTTTAAAAGCTGCGATTGAACTTGTAGTTCTCAAATGTTCTGGAAGAGCGTTCCAGGCGTAAGGGGCAGCAGAAGAAAATGGACGGAGCCGAGCAAGGGAAGTAGAGGCCCTTGGGCAGGTGAGAAACATGGCATCAGAGGAGCGAAGAGCACGAGCGGGGCAATAGTGTGAGATGAGAGAGGAGAGATAGGAAGGAGCTAGACCGTGAAAAGCTTTGAAGGTTAACAGGAGAAGTTTATATTGGATTCATTGGAAGCCAATGAAGAGATTTCAGAAGTGGAGTAACATGGTCAGAGCGGCGAGCCAAGAAGATGATCTTTGCAGTGGAGTGGTGAACAGAAACCAACGGACAGATGTGAGAAGAAGGAAGGCCAGAGAGAAGAAGGTTGCAGTAGTCCAACCGTGAAATAACCAGTGCATGAACAAGCGTCTTGGCGGAAGAGACAGACAAAAATGATCGAATCCTGGCAATATTATACAGGAAAACAGTTGCCTGCCAGGGATGTGCCAGCTCAATTGAGCTTGGATCATGGAATGAGCTTCCTAGAGAGGCTCTTTTTGGCATCAGGTAAAACCTTATTTTTCCAAGCATTTTAATCTTTCATTTTCTTTATTTCTTTTTTAAATCTCTTACTGCATTTTAAATCTTTGCATAGCTGCTAGGTTTATTTTGGGTTTTATTTTATGCTGTAGTTTTAAACCTTTATAGTGTATTCTATGTTGGATTTTATGGTTTTAATTGTTGCGAACTGCCCAGAGAACTTTGGCTATTGGGCAGTATAGAAATACAATAAATAAATAAGTAAATAAATAAGGGTTAGTGATGGACGACAATAAAGCCCCCAGGATCAGGACCAAGGTTCTGTTGAACGCTTGCAGTCAGGCGGATAAACAGCTGGAAGTGGATCCAGAGAAAAGAAAACAGAACTCAAAGAATGTGTGTCGACACAAACCACTTCTCCTTTTGCTTCTTTTCATTTCACTCCCCCTTTTTTGTCTCACTTCAATTCAAAATAGTTGGTACTACACATCTAGGTGCTACAAAGTGGAACATTATGTAAAAAGAGAGAAAAGATGCCGAATGATCAAACAGAAACAAAGGACCACTTGATGGAAAAGAATTGATATTGGCTAGGAAGATAACATGTCAGCAGTCACAATGATTGCACAGAACTTGCTTTAAAAAAAAAGAATATGGATGATGCCATATGGAAGAGGAGCTCAGATGGTAATGTTTCATTGTGGGATATAGTACAAAGCTATGGGTTATCTTAACACAAGGATCAGCAGCAGATGGCACAAAAAAACTGGTGATATGAACATACCTGGAAGGTATAAACAGACCACGTTCCAGGTCTGTTGTTTTTAAATGGATACTGTTGTTTTTACACTGTTTATATTTTTGATGGTTTCAAATTTTGTATGCTTTTTAATGTTCACTGTTTTTAACTTTTGTAAACCGCCCAGAGAGCTTCGGCTATGGGGTGGTATATAAATGTAATAAATCAAATCAAATCATCATATGTATTGCAGGCCGATAGGATGCTAGGGGTGGTTTCAAACAAAGGGCTCCTAACACTACCAATTAGAAGGCATTGCCCAGCCATTCCATATTCTTCCCCTTAATGGTTTTCTTTGCAGTAAAATGAAAGACAGAAGAAGTGTTGGAAAAACCCAGAAAGGTTATGACTGTAAGGTGAGATGTAGACACCCTCATCCCAGGTAATATTCTATGAAAGAGGCATGGCGGTGGCATGATAAAAGCCTTGTCTGGAAGCACTCCCTTGATTCAAACAGATAAAACTCTGTGGCTTACCTGTAAGAGCTATTAGGCTGGCAGATACTAGGGATAGGGCTTTCTCAGTAGTGGCCCCATGTCTTTGGAACTGCTTGCCCAGAGAGAGAGAGAGAGAGAGAGAGAGAGAGAGAGAGAGATGGGCTCATCATTGTTGGCTTAAAACATACACACAAATCTTGAAGACACATTTTCCCCCCCCAGCCTACATTTGATATTTATATATTTACTTTTCCATTCTGCCCAATAACTGAACTCCGGGCGGTTCACACAAATTAAACCCCCAAAATACAATATAAAGTACAATATCAAATATAATAGTTTAAAACTACAGTGCAAAAGTGCAACCAGAGTAAAACCTAGCAGCAGTGCAGAGATTTAAAATGGAATAGCGGATTTAAAACAGTAGAGCTAAAAAAAAAAAATATGGAATGCTAACGCTTAAGAAAAATAGAAAGGTCTTTACCTGGCGATGGAAAGATCACAACACAGGTGTCAGGCAAACCTCTCTAGGAAGCTCATTCCACATACTTCAATATGGTTAGCTGTTTCTGCATGTGTGTATATGAGTAATTGTAAGTTAATGTGTTTGTAATATCGCACAGTTGAACTAAAGTCAAACCATACACAGAAAATTCTGTGGTAAACTCTGAAGTTATCTTTAAGAGTGGCATTCAGGTTGCTCACATAAATGCCATCAGTAGCACACTTTGGGTTGAGGATGACCTACTTACAAAATAGCATTTTAAATGTGCAATGAATGGAACAGCTGCACTGATTTAATCAATTGTCACCTTAAACTCTTGTGAAAATCTGAAACACCACTACACCTCATCCCTTCTATAAATACAGGATAGCATCAGCTGGCTGACATCATTGCTTGCTTGCTGGTAAATGTTCTGGAATTATAAAATGAAGATTTTTGTCCTACATAATTTATATAATTTATAAAAACATAATGCCTTTGTTCACTTCAGTCACCTTTCAAAAGAAAAGGATTTGGGTTCAGCTTTAAATTTTTGAGCAGTTTGGGAAACCACCAGAAACAGACTGCTTGCTTGGGGTATTACTGAGGCTACTTGGGTACTTTATGACATGGTGTCACCAATCTGTACCCTGTTTCCCTGATTATTTACTGATAGGGAACAAGAATCTTTTTCAGATAAAAATCCTAAATCCACAAGGGAATCAGTAGCTTACATTTTGAGCTACATCAGGGATAAAGTCTGTAGTTAAAACTAATCATTGAAAGTGACTGGGTTCAGAATCAAAAATAATTTACCTCCAATATACACTACATCTCACACACACATATATTTCCTCTTTAGGGAGATCCCAGATTCCCCAGGTATAAACCATGTTTCTAGAGTTATAAACACTTCTAGGCTCATTTATCTCTTCATCCTTCATTAGATTGGTAGGGGAAGAAAACAGCACTGGAGTGATGTTCGGTATATACATGGGTTGTGGAGGATGCAAAATGGGGGCCAGGCTGACACAGTTGATAGTGTCACCGCTTACAGGGCTCATCTACACCAAGCAGGATATTCCACTATGAAAGTGGTATATAAAAGACAGGATCTACACTACTGCTTTATAGTGGTAATGAAGTGCACTGACAACTGTTGGGGCCCATGACACATCTACACCAAGCAGGATATAACACTTTGAAAGTGGTATGAAGGCAGTATATGGTATGTGTCATGGCCCCCAAAAGTTGTCAGTGCACTTCAATACCACTATAAAGCAGTAGTGTGGCTCCTGCCTTTTATATACTGCTTTCAGACCACTTCCATAGTGGAATATCTGCTTGGTGTAGATGAGCCCACAGCGGCAGTGCAAGAAACCCCAAACCAAACTCCCTTTGGTTTGGGGGCTGTTCCCAATGGTGTTCCCAATGGTGATGCTTACCATTGAGCTGTTCCCAATGGTGATGCTTACCTTTGAGAAATTGTTGAAGAATTTCTCCACCCTCTGGAGAAATTCAGTGAAATTTCTCTACTAAAAAATAGTGTGGAGAAGTTTGAGAGGCCGCTTGTGCACAGCTCTACTAAAAACGCAGCCTGTTGAGCTGTAAAATTAGAGATACCAAAGTACTGGCAATCAAGGTTTTAAGAACTTTTGTCCATGGCCGGCTCTACCCTGAGACTACATGAGCCTTTTGTCTCAGGCAATGGATTGGGAGGAGCAGTGAAATAAGCTCAATGCTCCACCACCTTACTTTGGAGCTAAACTCCTGTTTGGCTCCAGAGTATTGGCAGCAGGTAGTCATTATTTTAGATCCCCCAAAATGCAATCTTTGATCTGGGATTCACCAGCTGTTGCTGAGCCCAACAACAACCCAGCTCCTATTTTAAGATGCTGCCACTGCTGGAACCAGATAAGCTGTGCTCATGAGGCAGCGGGAGGATGGTGGTGGCCATGGCAACAGCACTAGGTTCAGGGTTACATTCTTGGCTTCTTCTTTTAAAAGGCTGCTACTAACATCAACAGGTATGATGGTTGGATGGAGGAGGGTGTGAGTGACTGGTGGAGGTATCAGCCTGATGCCTCCCTCAAGCAGTGGTATGCCTTGGACCAGCCTTACAATCACCTCCTCACCCAATTTATATTTTCTGTAATTGAAGACTTTACCCAGTGCTGCACCAAGATCCATGGCACTGATCAAATACCATGTTGGCCTGTTTGCTGCCAAGTCATGAAGGAATATTCATATTCATAAGTACATCCTGTCTTTATAGGGAAAATATTTAACATTTCTCCTATCTAATTACTCCATGAATTTCTCTGAGAAATAGCCCAACAGTCATTCATACTTGCAATTTAAGGTGCATATCTTGATTTTGAAACCCAAATTATTTGGGTTTGATTATTAACAGTTTTGTTATTCACAGTAATAAAGTCTTGTAGAGATTGTTTTTATTATTGTTGTTGCTCTTATTAATATTATCATTTTAATTATTAAAATAATATTACTATTTTTATTATTTTTGTTATTTTATTAATATTATTGTATTATTGTTTTATTAATTAATAATATTATTACTGTTTATTATTATCATCCCACATGAAAATGTTACTCACCTCTGCCCTGCAAGTACCTGCATGTCACACCATAATTTGAGAAAAGTCATCTACAGGATACAAGATACATGATTAAAAATCTGGGGAAGTTTTCTATTGTTTATGAAGGGTGATCAAGAAGAAAAATTAAAGCATTTAGCACTATACAAGAGTGAAATTTAAGATATGATTAAATGTGCCTTCTTATAAAAATCTGTAACACGATATACAAACAATACACAAAGTAACTTCACTTCAGACAAACAGAAGGGGTGTGTCATATATATCTGGGCGCATTGCTGGCATTCAAAGAAGGGGAGGGGAAGTTATTGACCCCATATAGTGCCTGGGAGAAACTCACCCTTGCCATGCAGACTGGCATCAATCTGAAAGGTGGAATTGTGGGAACCCATTACACAGTTGGAGGAAATTGACATGGTGTATAGAAGCACCACAGCTCTGCCCCTGTCATCTATGTATTTGCATAGATATCTACATGTAGAGGTCTATATGTGAAGACTTTTTCACCTCAGATGTTCACACAAATTCATTGGAACAGGCATTTTCTGAGTTGGCCCATAAATTATGTAACTCTTTCCCTAAACATGTTCGCCTGGCAGCCTCATATTTACTTTTTAGGTATGAAAAGCTATCCCATTCACTCAGGTTTTTAGGGCACAATCCCATGCATACTTAGACAGAAAAAAGTCTTACAACATCCAGCATTCCTCAGCCAGCCATGTAGGACTTTTTTCTGTCTAAACATGCATGGGATTGTGCCTTTAATGTAATATCTCTACTATATTTTACAGAATTATTGTGCTGCCATTTGCTATTCTATTTGATGTTGATAATGGTTTTTATTGTTTTAACTTTCATTTGTAAAATGTATTGAACGTTTTAACTTGAAAAATGGGGTATAAATATCTTAAATAAATATGAAGTAATGATAAACAATGTCTCCAAATATGTATAAAGTGTTTTCCCTCACAACGGGATTACACAGTAGAACTCTGTGGGAGGTTTTAGTATGTTTATAACATTCAACATTGTACACACGGATAAGAATATAACTTTTCCTAAGGATAGTTCTGTTCTTTCGTTGTCTTTACACAAGAAAATAAAAATTAAAAACCCACAGAAAAAGAAATTGTGAAAGGAAGCCTCCAGGTGAATAAATGATACAATAAAACAATACTTTATTAACATAGACAAAGATAAACAGCCAATACCAAAAACAGTATGTATGAAAATAGGAATTCCTATTGTTTATTCAGAGGTATGAAAAGAAATAGGTCAGTTAGTTTGTTTCCATGGTGACTATTATTGAAATAAGACAAACTGACATCAAAGCTGATTTATTTTCCTATTCACTACCTTCTTTTAAAATCATTTTCATTTGAGATCTCTACTGGATATAAACACAATCTTTGGATGTCCTTTCACAGAAAGGTTTTGTTGTTGTTTATTAATGGGAGGAATTTATGGTGCAGAATATCCTATAGGTTCAGCTAAATTTTATGAGCCAATAATATTCCCAGCCTACTCTAAAATATATACTGGACAAAAATAAGGCTTTTTTATATGCAGATTAAGGGCACTATTTGGATGCACTGATGTTAATGCATGTATTTGTATACTGAAATAAAATAAGAATTGCATCCTATGATTTTGAAGTTGTTGATTCTGACTGCTAAATGCTAGTCTCATTAATGAGAAGAGGGAATCTTAATCCCAGATTAGACTAATGACCTGAATATTAGCTCACACTGCACTTATAGCAAACAACATTTTCAATGTGGAAAATCTCAGACATAATTGTTTTTCTTTTCTACTGTTTTTCTAGTAAATCTTGTTGACTTTATGTAGACTGCAACTGCATTTCAGTCTGTAAGCATGTAGTCTAGCATCTAGACTTCAGATAATAAGCATTTTTACAGACACAATGACAGTAATCCTACACTTAAGCTACACCAGTTGAGGGGATATAGGATTTGCAGGATATGGTTGGCTGTTCCACTGCTATATCGGCAGCATAACCGCCCACCCCAGCTTAATTAATGTCTTACGATTGATCGGTTAATTATATAGAAATATAAAAGCACAGTTCCTAAGCATTCTGTAGAATTGGCGTTTTTAAAGCTTTTTCAAGTACCCCAAAGTGCTGTTGCTACTGCAGTTCCATATCTTGTTAGCCTTGTGAAGGCAGAACAAATTCATACTTTGAACAATTACAGGCTATGTACTTGGGAATAATATACATAAGATTTGGTCTATCTCTCTATCTGTAATATATCTATATCGTTTGGGGACCTTTTCCCCCCACTACAGTGCCTGAAACTTGAAACATTTTCCAGTCAGTTAACCTAAACTTCTGTTGTGAAATTAAATGGTCGCTGTAACAAACAGTGAATTGAGAATTGGTCATTAGTGCGATCCAATTAACCTGAAGCACTAGATTTAAGCCTATTTGCGGCTGTAAATGTGCTTAAACATGCTAACTTGGAAGTAAGTCCCATTGACTTCATTAGAATTTACTGCTAGAGTTTACAAGTGGTCTACATGAAAGCATATGCCATAATATATTTGTTGACGTCACTGGTGCTGTTGTGGCTGCAATCCTAAACATACTCATATGGCACCTTAGAGTATGTTTAGGATTGCAGCCACAACAGCACCAGTGACTTCATTGCAGGCTGGCACAACTTGGGACTCACCAAACCAACGTCAGTTCACCAGAACCTTTAGCGTTCTGGTGAACTGATTTGGCATTCAGTAAGAATAGGTATAAAGTGGCTTCCCACCCATTCTTATTATACTTAAATGTTATAGCGTTAGCACAGAAGCCAAAAAATATATTGTATAGAGCGACATGTAATAAAATCTCCATGGTTGCTTGTGCCAAATTCTTGTATTTTGGACAGACCAATGGCCAACCTTGAGTGTGATATCGCACTCCTGTGGTGAAGTACTGAACTAACAGATATTCTGTATTTTATTTCCCAACACACTTCCACAGAATGATCTCTTTTTACAATAACGAGTTATTTTACAATAACTTTGTCCTTTTGTAATTTAAATTTAGAATAATTAAAGTGGAACTAAATTTCTAAATGGCTACCTAGACCACTTGCATAAGAGATGAAGGAATCTCTCTCATGATAGGCTCAGGCAACAATCTGTCTCTCTTAATTAATTCATTTATTGCATTTTTATACCACCCAATAGCCAAAGCTCTCTGGGCAGTTCACAAAAATTAAAACCATTCAAAGTATAAAACAAACAGTATAAAAACATGATATAAAATAAAATATAAAAGCACAACCAGGATAAAATCAGCAGCAGTGCAGAAATACAAATTTAAAACAGTAAAGTTAAAATTAAATTTATAGACTGTTAAAATGCTGAGAGAATAAAAAGATCTTCACCTGGCATCTGAAAGAATATAGTGTAGGTGCTAGTTCTCCTTAGCAGAACCTCCACAGCAGAGAAGTCCCTCCTCATGGTAGCCACCTGCCTAGGGTGACCATATTTTGGAAAACAAAAAGGAGGACAACATGGTCGCCCCCAAGGGGGCGTGTCCAGCACCAAGGGGGCGTGCCCATCTGAACATAGTCTGATTTTACATGTCTGATATTACAGCACACATTTAAGACAAATCTCTTCTTCATAACATCTTAATGTTAAAATCACTGAAATAAAGAACAAGTGAGAGATTCAATGTATCTGAAATTAACTTCACTCACTCCTACTTTTGTAGGTTTTGCTGTACTTTGAAGCTTTTGATATTCTCTTTGTGTTATTTTATTTATTTATTTATTTATTTTATTACATTTATATACCGCCCCACAGCCGAAGCTCTCTGGGCGGTTTACAACAATTAAAAATAGTAAACATTAAAAGTATACAAAAATGTAAAAAACATAAAAACAGTATAAAAACAACAGTATAAAAAGTGTTACATTCTCCCCTTCCCTCAAATATTTTTTCTGACTGTATCTTCACTCATTGCAAGCTGCTGTTGTTGTTAACAGGGTTTGCTACTGGCCCCAGATCTGTTTCAGATTTGGTATGGCTAAAGCTCTACCTAAAAGCTATCATGGTGCCAACTTTCAGCTCTTTATCTTTAAAAACGGCAGTTTAAAAAATAATAATTTTAAAACCTCATTTAAAAAAAAATCCTAAAAAATCAATGGATGAACGGATCTCTTTCAAATTTGGTGTGGCTAAAGCTCTACCTAAATCCTATCATGGTACAAAGTTTCATTGCTTTATCTTTAA
This sequence comes from Elgaria multicarinata webbii, assembly GCF_023053635.1. Classification (NCBI taxonomy): domain Eukaryota; kingdom Metazoa; phylum Chordata; class Lepidosauria; order Squamata; family Anguidae; genus Elgaria; species Elgaria multicarinata. The sequence continues at coordinate 43,159,848 of NC_086177.1, read as the reverse complement.
AAATGACGATTTTAAAAATAATAATTTTAAAATCTCAATTTTTAAAAAATTCCTAAAAAATCAATGGATGAACGGATCTGTTTCAAATTTGGTGTGGCTAAAGCTCTACCTAAGTCCTTTCATGGTGCAAAGTTTCATCTCTTTATCTTTAAAAATGACAATTTAAAAAATAATAATTTTAAAACCTCAATTTTTAAAAAATTCCTAAAAAATCAATGGATGAACGGATCTGTTTCAAATTTGGTGTGGCTAAAGCTCTACCTAAGTCCTTTCATGGTGCAAAGTTTCATCTCTTTATCTTTAAAAATGACGATTTAAAAAATAATAATTTTAAAACCTTAATTTTTAAAAAAATTCCTAAAAAATCAGTGGATGAACAGATCTGTTTCAAATTTGGTGTGGCTAAGGCCCTTCCTAAGAGCTACCATTGTGCCAAGTTTCATGTCTTTATCTTAAAAAATGACGGAGTTATAAGCATTTTTGTTAATTCCCATTAGAGCTGCTCTTTGTAAAAAATCCTGATTTCCCCTCCCCCTCCCGGATCTGCCGGTTTGCAGCAAAAATCCGGCCATATCCGGACAAATCCGGGTCATATGGTCACCCTACACCTGCCTCACTTCCTTTGGCAGGGGCTCACGGAGAAGGACCCCTGAAGACGATTTTAGGATATGGGCAAGTACATATGGGAGGAGGCGTTCCTTCAGATAGACACTGTCTGGATCTTGTTCTCACTCGGAGTTGCTCTGTGTTGGGCTTTTCTACTGCTCACTTTCCGTTGTCAGATCATCACCTAGTTTCTTTCAATATTACTCATAATCCTCCTCCTTCACGTCCCGCTTCTCGCTCTTGTCGTGACTTGCAATCTATCAATTATGAGGCTTTTTCCCAGTCTCTAGCCTCCTCCCTTCCTTCTGTCTGTTCGGCTGTCTCCTTGGACTCAGCTGTCTCCTTCTTTAATTCCTCCTTATCTTCAACTCTTGATAATCTTGCTCCATCTACAACTCAGATAGTTCGCCCTTCTCAACCCCAACCGTGGCTCACCTCTTCCCTCCGCTACCTTCGCTCTTGTTCCCGGGCAGCTGAATGCCTTTGGCGTAAGACCAGGGACCGGGCAGACTTTGTCCATTACAAATTTGTACTCTCCTCTTTCTCTTCTGCCATCTCACTGGCCAAACAGCAGTACTACTCAACGCTGATCCAGTCAAATGCTAGGCATCCTCAGCGGCTCTTTGCGTCCTTCAATTCTCTTCTGAAGCCTAATCCGCCATCTCTCCCCGCCTCTCTGTCTGCTAATAACTTTGCCTCTTTTTTCAATGCTAAAATCCAAACTATCCGCTCTGATCTGGCCAGCTCTGCTCCTCTTCCAGTTCCTGTTCCTCATCTGTCAGCTCCTCCTGCAAATTTCTCTGCGTTTCCTTCGGTCTCTGCGGATGAACTGTCTACAATACTGCGCTCTTCGAAGCCTTCCACTTGTTCTCGTGATCCGATTCCTTCTCGCGTCTTTATTAATCTTATTCCTGCTATCCTCCCTTCCTTGCTACATATTATTAATCTTTCTCTGTCCTCTGGTTCATTTCCTTCTGCTTTTAAACATGCTACAGTCTCTCCCATTCTCAAGAAACCTACCCTTGATAGGCTATCTCTGTCTAACTACCGACCTGTCTCTTTGTTGCCGTTTGTTTCAAAGATCCTGGAGCGTGCGGTCTACTCTCGCTGTCTTGACTTTCTTTCTAGTAACTCTGCTTTGGATCCATTTCAATCTGGATTCCGTCCTCTGCATTCCACCGAAACAGCCCTTACTAAGATCACCAATGATCTCCTTACTGCCAAGTCTAAAGGCCATTATTCCGTTCTTATTCTCCTTGATCTAACTGCAGCCTTTGACACGGTTGATCATGATCTTCTCTTAGATTCCCTTCATGACCTTGAATTTTGTGGCTCTGTCTATAACTGGTTTGCCTCCTATCTAGCGGGTCGCTCTTTCAGCGTGAGGCTAATGGCAGCTTGTCTTAACTTAACATGGCAAAGACTGAATTGCTTGTTTTTCCTCCTAAACCTTCTCCTCATCTCTCATTCTCTCTTACTGTCAATGATGTTACGCTTACTCCAGTCAAGGAAGCTCGTAGCCTTGGCTTTATCTTCGACTCCTCGCTCTCCTTTATTCCTCATATTGAGGCAGTAGCTAAATCTTGTCGATTTTTCCTGTATAATATTGCCAGGATTCAATCATTTTTGTTTGTCTCTTCTGCCGCTTGTTCATGCACTGGTTATTTCACGGTTGGACTACTGCAACCTTCTTCTCACTGGCCTTCCTTCTTCTCACATCAGTCCGTTGGTTTCTGTTCACCACTCTGCCGCAAAGATCATCTTCTTGGCTCGCCACTCCGACCATGTTACTCCGCTTCTGAAATCTCTTCATTGGCTTCCAATTCACTTCAGAATCCAATATAAACTTCTCCTGTTAACCTTCAAAGCTTTTCACGGTCTAGCTCCTTCCTATCTCTCCTCTCTCATCTCACACTATTGCCCCGCTCGTGCTCTTCGCTCCTCTGATGCCATGTTTCTCGCCTGCCCAAGGGCCTCTACTTCCCTTGCTCGGCTTCGTCCATTTTCGTCTGCTGCCCCTTACGCCTGGAACGCTCTTCCAGAACATTTGAGAACTACAGGTTCAACCGCAGCTTTTAAAGCTCAACTAAAAACTTTTCTTTTTCCTAAAGCTTTTAAAACTTGATGTTGTGCAGACTTCTACTGTTACTTTCTACTGTTAGTTTTTCCCTACCCTGTGCCTGCTTACCCTACCCTGTACCTGTTTGCATTCTCTTCCCCTCCTTATTGTTTTACTATGATTTTATTAGATTGTAAGCCTATGCGGCAGGGTCTTGCTATTTACTGTTTTACTCTGTACAGCACCATGTACATTGATGGTGCTATATAAATAAATAAATTAATAATAATAATAATAATAATAATAATAATAGCCTGTCCCCAAGCTGTTTAGGGCTTTAAAAGTTAATACCAGCACTTTGAATCGGGCCTGGGCCTGGACCTGGACTGGCAGCCAGTGAAGCTGGAAAAGGACTGGTGTGATGTGGTCTAGTGGGCCAGTCCATTAGTAAACATGCTCCCCTGTTTTGTTCCAGTTGAAGTTTCTGGACCAGTTGAAGTTTCTGGACCATTTTCAAAGGCAGCCCCACATATTATACATTGCAGTAATCTAAAAGGGAGCCCAATTGCAGTCTCAGATTATGTTTCCTGCAAGGAACCCTAAACATGTTCTGAAACGCAAGAATATTCTCAAGCTGGTAAAAAGTAACTAGCAAAGTTATTTTGACCATATTATTATTATTATTATTATTATTATTAATAATAATAATAATAATAATAATAGCATTTCCTTTTTGTCCTTTCGCTCTTCATCACAACAGTTAAAGCTGTACAAAAGAGGGCAGGGCTTCTGCAGCTTTAACTGTTGTGATGAAGAGGGAATTTCACCAGGTCCTGTTTGCATACAAATGACACCTGCTGAAATTCCCTTTTCTATACAACTGTTAAAGATACAGGAGCCCTGTCCTCGTTTTCATATGGTCACCCTACTAAGCAATAATAATTAATACTAATGTTATTAATTATAGTATGTCTTTTAGCTACATGACCAATATTACAGTACTAAACACAAAATTGGCAAAGCTTACTGTATTCATTTTCTTACAATAATAATAAAAAATGAAAAGTATGTCGCCATTCTATCTGAGTCTAGAAGCTGGGCCTCTGGCAAAAACTAGCTAGTTCCTATTTTCCAGTTTCTGAACAGGTAATTTCCTGGGTTGCTTGTTATGGTCTTTGCTCAGGTAATCACACTGAAGTAAGTAGCATACATGGAGGTGAAGATTAAAGTTTTTGAAACTTGTTTTAACACATTTGAAAGTTACAGATATTGTGCATTCATCCAATATATTTGCTTCCTTAAAAATCCATAAATAACACCAGCAGTGTTTTCTTTAAGATCATTTTGCTCCGCTGAACTCTGAGTGCTTTTTCTATTCATCAGTTGCTCAGTCTGTGTGCTTGTGGCTGATGACATCAGCACAGTCCCATTAAGTGAATTACAGCCTTGTATTCTCTCCAGAGCCATCCCTAATCCTAGGTCCTAAGTTTCCTGAGTTAAAAGGACTAAAATAGAAAATTACTAGTTACTGGGTACGTTCTCTCAATTCAGAGGCAATGTGATTTTTTATTGCATATATTATTCTGTGGTTTGACTTCCGCCTCCTTGCACATTTCTCTTTCCCAAAACTAAGGAAACTGAAGAATCTATCATTTAATTAATGAATCAAGAGAAGCACAAGTGAAATGGGATAAACACAATATAATTCCATTGGCAAAGGGTTGTAATCCTATCCATGTATACCCAAAACATTCCCAGAACTCCACTTCAGGGGGTTGCTTGTATCCTTAAGAGGTCGTGTTATACTATAGCTGGGATTAATTTGTTCCCTCCACCTCTTTTGTTATTTGCAATTCTTATGTAATTTAGCTTAAAAAAATACACCAGAGAGCAAGAAGCCTAGTGATGAAGCATCAAGGTAAAAATAAATGAAGTACACATGCAAGTTGAGCATCTGTGCATTTCAACCCCAATGACAAAGTGATGAGGTGAAAAGAAGTGAAGCACATATGTGAGTTAAACATATGAGATTAGTAACGGTGAGGAGGCCAGGGCTGTCAATCCTTTTCTGCCTTGTGCTAGCAAATATCTTGGTTTTTCAGGAAACAACCCCAATAAAAATAAAAGAAATAGCTGTGCAGATAGAAACCCAGCAGGGGTTTGGGAGCTATCCAGTTTATTGCACTGAGTGTCACATATATGACCATTTGCCTGGTGGATGAAAGTTGTGGGTGTATGCCTAGTGTAATGAGCTCTTGGCCCTCAGGGAACAAGCTTGCTCTCTGAAAGCCAAGGTTGCTGATCTAGAGAAGCTGAGAGGTTTGGGGGAAAGACTTTTGGGGACCCAAAAGCAATGGCCCAGTCTCTGGGACACAATTCCTCAGTCAACTTTGGGAACAAGGGTGTACTTCCGAGGAAGAGAGAAATGATCCCTTAGAAAGGACCTATTCCTTGGAAGACAGCTATACTTTCTCACCAAGGATATGCCTCTGGGGGGTGAGAGGGGGACTTGTGATAGCGCAAGATTCGATCATGGGAGACATAAACTGAGTTTGTGATAGGAATGTATTGCCTGTCTGGTGCAATGATTATGGCTGAGTTTGGACGACACGCTAATCAACGGTTGTTTCCCATTCTGTTTCTTTTACCTCTCCCAGTTGATTAGCGTGTTGTCCGAACTCAGCCTATATGTCTTCTGCGTGAGAGGCCCAATTTCAGATGGTAAAACAACAGGAAGTGGGGATGGCCATGAAAGTTGACCTCACTTACTTGTGTTCACCTCTCTCCTTCAGTTGGCACTAATGATTGGTTATCTAGTCCCATTCATTTCATTGGGGCTATTCTAAGTAAGACTAACATTGGATACAAGCCAATGTCCACTCTAAGGGGAGGAAGGTGATAGTTTCATGGTTGCATTCTTAAACTGTTGTTTCCCTGCACACTGACTATTAGGATACTTTCTACTCTAGAGTCCTGAGAGAATCAGTTTGTATAGGGAACAAGAACAAACAAGCTACATGACACCAATGGTTTTGTGATACAGAAGAGCCAAGGCAGCAGGCCAAGCCAGAGGCAAAAAGCAAAAAAACGCAGGCATTTTTTTTAACCTATCTAGTTCGGGGGGGGGGGAATCTGTTTTGCTCAGGATGCTGATAGACAACAAGGAAAAGGAATCTGCAATGTTTTCTCCAAAATAAATTTTATTCAAAGGAGAAAAGAAAGTCAGAAGGAAACTCTGGTGATCTCTGGGCGGCAAGAAAAATGGAATCCTTATTTTCAATATGTCCCATTGGAGTTTTGGAGTAGCTTATTTATACATTTACCATCTTACAACTGTCAGCACTATGCAGTTCCACAGGATATAGGTAGCTGCTTTTCTGCATTGATATAAACATTCTGATGTTGTCTATTTGATTTTTGACCAATTAAAACTTGTTCAGTTGTTCTATCTAGACTAAACCGCTTTTGGCTTCTGTAAGGACACAGCTGCAATTCTTTGTTAGGCAGAGACATCAGCCCTGTAGCAGTGTGGCAGCAATGCCTGCCTGCCACCTTTCGGGACTGTGTAAAAGCCAGAATGGAAAGGGCTGAAATGGACCCTTTATTTAAAAACACACGCAATGTCAAACAATATGAAATGTGCTTCAGACATCTGAGAATATTTTAGGACAGAACCCCTTGAAAACTTATATTAACCCCTTAATGGCCAGAACACATCCACAACAGAACAAAGTGGTCCAGTCACATGTACCTATATGGGAAGGATGCAATAAACCACAAACTTTCCACAGCAACTATGTTCAGGTACCCATTCTGGAGAAAGTGTATTCTTGAAGAATGGACCAGAGCAGTCACTTCCAAGCAAGGCAAATCGACCAAATTCACCAGTCCTACATGACTATATGGAAGGAATGCAATCAGCCACACAATTTCCACAGAAACCACATTTGGATACTGGTTCTGAGCAATAGTCAACATTCTTGAAAAACGTAATGAAACAGCCACTTCCAAGTGAAGCAAATTAACCAAATTCACTTTTCCCATATGACTTTATAAGAGGACACAATGAGCCAAAGAACTACCACAAAAACACATTCTGATATTCCTTCCGGGCAATAGTTGACATTCTTGAAAAACAGCCCAGAACAGCAACTTCCAAGTGAGCCAAATCAACCAAATTTACCAGTCACATATGAGATGGATGCAATAAGCCACAAAATGTCTACAGAAACTACTTCTGGATACCTGTTAGGGGCAATAGTCCACACCCTGGAAAAAGGTCTGGAATACCAACTTCAAAGTGGGCCAAACCAATCAAATACACCAGTCACACATGATTATATGGGGTGATGTAATAAGCTATAAAACCTCCACAAAGTCATGTCCTTGTGCCGGTTTCAGGCAATAGTCTGTATTTTACAATATGGCCTGGAAAGGGAACTTGCAAATTAAACAATCTCTTGTCACACAAAACTACATGGGATGGATTCTATAAGCCTCATAATTTCTACGGAAACAATGTTCCAGTATCAATTCCAGGCAATAGTCCATATTCTGGAAAATGGCCCAGAAGGGCAACTTCAAAATAAGCCAAGTCAACCAAATTCACTTGTCACACAGAACTGGATGGGAGTGATGCAATGAGCCACAATACCTCCGCAGAAACAATGCTTCAACACCTGGACTTACAGTTTAGTTTTTTACTTTTGCGAGGGATTTGTGCAAATGTGCACTTGCAAAGGTGTACATGCATGCAAGTGTACTATTGTGCATTTGTCAATGAATGAAATTCTTGTAGAAAAGATTCAGTTCCATCAATGAGTGAACAAAAAGATAAATTTACTGCAAGGTAAATTACAGGCATAGAGAAGAGGGTTAAAGCCCCCTACCCACCAGGCTATGGTCCTGATCCATATGAAGTCCCATGACTTTACTTTTTAATAAAAAAGAAACCTAGCTACATCTTGACAGCAACATGAAGTTTGATATTCAGATAATTTTGGAGGGGTGGGGATAGAATGAACACAGGGGAGGAGGGAAAATCAGGACCTCACAACACCTTTCCGAAAGCAGAAATGCAGTACAAGGCCCCCAATGCTTGCTCTTTCTGTGTGGTGTAAAGTTATGCAAGGTTCATATTTCACACTACATCCACGTGTTACACTGGACATATATTCACAATCTATGTACAGAGATTGCATCCATACTTTTTCTTGGTCAACAAAGATGCCCCATGTTGTTCTGGTCCTAGATTGCTTTATGAAGCATCTAGTGTTACTGCTAGAAGACTCATTGTCTAACCCATCCTGCCAGCTACTGATGCAACTAACCAAACAGGGCTGCCTCAACTCACAGGAAGATTCCTCTTGCAATAGAGTAAGGGTTAGATCGTCATAAGGCAATACAGGATCAGGACAACGTGGGAATCTTTGCTGTCCCAGACACTCCATCCTTCTCATGTGGCTGCATGGAAAACCTCATGTGGATGCCTGAAAGAACTTTTAAAACACATTTGAAAACTCATTTGTTTTCAATAGCTTTTGGTATTTTAGCTTGATTTACAGTTATTACTGTGATTATTCTCTTATTTCTGTTTTGTGAACCCCTTTCCCCCTTCATATGTTTTAATGTGATTTTAGGTTGTAAGCCTCTAGGCAGGGTATCGCTGTTTTATTTGTATATTTTGCACAGCACCAAGTACATTATTGGTGCTATATAAATAAATAAATAATAACTAGGAGAAACATGGGCTGTTTCTACACCTGCCTTTTTTTCCCAGGGATCGTCCCGGGATCATCCCCGTGTATGCAAATAGCACACAAGCAGGGACGTTCCCTCCATTTCCCTGGGATAATCCTTAGGTGTAGAAAGGGCCATGGATGCATGGAAGGTAAGTTGTAAGCAAGTATAATTCATGACATTGTGCAACAGCATCACTGAACAAAGGGCACATCAGTTAAGGGACCATCTTCCAATTCCCTGGATATACAGACCCTGCACAAACACGAAACGTTAACTCTGGTCTTAAACCAGCGGGCTCCCCCCCCCCCCATCATTGAATATAAGTGACACTGGTTTAACCACAGACAACTTTTCAAGGGTTTCTGTCCTAAAATGCTGTTCTCAGATGTCTCTAATACATGCCATAGCGATTGGCATGGTCTTATTGTACAAATAAAGGGGGCGTTCCGTCCCGTGATACACACTGCCCTCCACCTTTCTGCCCTGCCTAAAGCGGCTGAAGTTGCTCGAACAAGCCAGCTCCCGCCATCTCAAGCCCGGCAGGGCCAGATCTTGTAGAGCGCTCCCCCTCCCGCTCGGTGGTGGGGAAGGAATGCGCGCGCGCGCGCTCTCGCTCTCCTCCTCCTCTTGCAAGTCGCGGGCTGAAGCTGAGTGACAACAGACGCTCCGCCCGGCGTCCTGTCACGTGGGCGCTCCGCCTCCTCCTCCTCTTCCTCCTCCGCGAGTCCGTCCCCTCTTCCACCCTCCCAGCCGCGCTTCCGGCGGTAGGTACCGTCCGTCCCTCTTCTTCCCTCCGCCGCGAACCGCGCTTCCGGCGGTAGGTAGGAATTTATTTGATTGAAATTTTCGGGGGATGGGAGGGTTGGTCTTTCGCTGCCTCACTTGAGAGGCGGTACTGGTGGTTCATGTTCCCCCCCGTGCTATAATAATCATAATAAAGATAAAAAAGAAGCGCCTCACACGACCCGACTTCCTGCAAGGGGCCCCGGGACGCTGCGGTTCGAGCGTCGCTGAGCCGAGAGGTGGCGTCGGGTGAGGCGCTGTCCGCCCCCCCTCCGCCCCCAAAGCAAACAAACAAACAGCCCCAGTGAAGTAAGCGGACGGCCGCCCTTCCCTCTCCCTCCACCTGAAAACCCACCGCAGGCGGGACGCGGGGCCGATGGTTTCCCGGCCGGGGCCTGAATACGGCTCGGGCCATAAGTGAGCGGACGAACGGCAAACCTCTGATCCGGAAAACCTTTCGCGGACGGGCCCCGCGGCCGCTAGCTGGGGCCGGAGCTTTCCTGGTTGGTCCCATCCTGAACAGGATACAGCCTGGCTTTATACATCTGAGCTGTAGAAGCCAGGAAGGAGCAGCGGGATCTTTAGTTCCCACTTACGAACTTTCGGAGTCATCTGACTCGCCCGGATCCTTCCCTCCCCCCACCCGCCCCCAGATTAA